>NC_050183.1:24126387-24151387 GCF_008315115.2 Sander lucioperca
GATTAACTGTCATGTCATACTCACAGGGCTCTCAAGTGTCATGCATTGAGCGTGACAGTCACTCATTTCGGTCTTTTTTCACGCACTCCCTATTAAATTATATAATATAACATATATATATATATATATATATAATAAAACTATTTATAATATATTTAATATGCCGCAGCGCCCACAGCGCCGCTCTCACTATGGAACCGGCAGCAATCAGGGGCGTCTCCCCTGGAGTTGTTAGTTGAGCCTGCCACTTATCAGCCAATCAAAACAAAGAAAGCGGCTACACAATAGCCAATCAGAAAATAGCACTATTGTATCTGGGTAAGATTTAACGCAGCAACCAATGAAAAACAAAGCATAGAGCAGCGTACAGACACTTCTCTAAACGTTGTCTCATTCAGAGACCAGAGACCCAAACGGGGCTCTGAGTCTGTCAGAAGGTCTGAGATCTACCGTCTCAGCAGAGATATCACGTAATGCACAGCAGACTATGGTGCAGGTGGATTATTTTCTGAAATATTGTGACTATTATAACTTTATTTTTCTCAAAATATCACGACTCCTCCAAATCTCAGAGAACACAGATGAGATATACTTTGAATGACACACACACACACACATACACACACACACACACACACACACACACACACACACACACACACACACACATACAGACACACATACAGACACACACACACACACACACACACACACACACACACACACACACACACACACACACACACACATACAGACACACATACAGACACACACACACACACACACACACACACACACACACACACACACACACACACACAGACACACAGAGACACACACACACACACACACACACACACACACACATACAGACACACATACACACACACACACACACACACACACACACACACACACACACACACACCACACACACACACACACACACACACACACACACACACACACAGACACACACACACACACACACACACACACACACACACACACACAGACACACACAGACACACACACACACACACACACACACACACACACATACAGACACACATACAGACACACACACACACACACACACACACACACACACAGACACACACAGACACACACACACACACACACACACACACACACACACACACACACACACACACACACACACACACACAGACACACACACACACACACACACACACACACACACACACACACACACACACACACACACACACACACAGACACACACAGACACACACACACACACACACACACACACACACACACAGAGACACACACAGACACACACACACACACACACACACACACACACACACACACAGAGACACACACAGATACACATACACACACACACACACACACACACACACACACACACACACACACACATACAGACACACACACACACACACACACACACACACACACACACATACAGACACACACACACACACACACACACACACACACACACACACACACACACACACACACACACACACACAGACACACACACACACACACACACACACACAGACACACACACACACACACACACACACACACACACACACACACACACACACACACACACACACACACACACACAGACACACACACACACACACACACACACACACACACAGACACACACACACACACACACACACACACACACACACACACACACACACACAGACCCATGCTGAGGGTGCGTTTGTTTCGTGAGTCAGATCATGCTGGTGGAGGGCGTGATCTACTGCCAGATGAGATATATTTTGAATGTGCACAAAGTTTTGAACATGAGCAGAAATCTTGCTCAAACTTAACAATATGACAGTCCAGGGGTTTATTAATAAATTAAAATGAATTCATGTATCATTGAGGTGAATAATTGTCATATGTACATTTAAGGAGGTTACTTCCTCAACAAAAGACCCAATAGAGGAGGGAGGAGTAAATGATGCTAGGCTACATGTGTGCTGACTCAGATATAATTAGAAAAGTCGATCTACAGGAGAATAAATAGATGAAAGAAATACAGAATGCCTGAGAGCCTTACTGCATTATATTATATTATGTTTTTATATTTGGATTATAATCTATGTTTCCCTTTACATAAAGATATTTACAGCATAAATTGATTCAGAAAAAGGTAGATATAGGTGCATAAAAATTCACAAGAATGCAGGAAATGAAATGTTTAATGCTCAACATTCTCTGGGGGAGGACCCCCAGAACCCCATCATTACTCACCATGCGGATAGAATGTCACTCTTGCCTGTCTTCAAAACTTGAGAGCCCTGTACTCAGGTACCAGATGTACTCTAACTGTGATGATGTCATCCTTTGGTTCCAGATGTACTTTAACTCGAGCATCTCCGACAGCACCAAGCTGCTGAAGCCCCTGCTGGTGTTTGCCTTCGCAATCGCCGCAGCGATGAGCGGGCTGACGCAGATCACGCAGCACCGCAGCCATCCCATAGACGTCTATGCAGGCTTCCTGATCGGAGCCTTCATCGCCGCGTACCTGGTGAGCTTTGGTGAACCTCAAGTTCTCTGATGACATAAAATCGCCAAATCTAAATGCAGACACACTGCTCAAACGTTTGTTATCTGCTGCGTGGATATCGCAGCCCAAACGTGTAACCATGACTAGTTTTCTCCAACTTCAGGCGTTTCATGCTGTGGGTAACTTCAAGTCCTCTGATGACATGACTGCGGCCCCGCCCCCCCCGCCGCCGAAGGAGGACGCTCTGCGGGCGCTGACGGAGCGAGGACACGAGTCTGTCTACAACAAAGGCCCGGCCTCCGCCTCCGAGAGCAACGACGAGATAGCCGCTGCGCCTGGACCGCTGCTGGACCGTCTGGAGGGCCGGGGGCCACTGGGACCTCTGGGGGGGCCGCTGGGGGGGTCTCTAGGGGGGCCGCTGGGGCCCCTGGGGGGGTCCCTGGGAGGGCCGCTGGGGGGGTCTCTGGGGGGGTCGCTGCAGAGGGAGACGGGCTCCATGGAGACCCTGAAGAGAGCCAGCGTGGACGTGGAGCTGCTCGCTCCTCGCAGCCCGATGGGGAAGGAAACCATGCTGACCTTCAGCAACACGCTGCCCAGAGCCAGCGCCAACGCCAACGCCAATGGGGGGGTGAGTCGCTCAATCTAAACACACAATAACGTTTTCTCCACGCACGCTTTACACACTGTTTAACGTTCTTTTTTGGTTAATTTTTTCGGCACTTTGGACTCTTTCTGATATTTTAGTAAAAGCAGTTACACACCAACTTGATTATCGGCCGTCTGACAGTCTGGCGAGGTCGGTGACTCGAGTCTGTTCGGTGTGTTCGTGCCGTCGTCCGTTGGAGGAGCTGTTGGCCTTCATTTTGCCGACCTGACATGCTCAGTCAGAGACAGGTCAGGACTCACCAGGAGATGAGCGTGACTAGAGTCTCTCAAAATCTGATGAAAATCTTTTAAACTGACCTTTGTTGATCTGAAATGAAGACAGATTCAGCAACTGCACGGCCTATTTCTCTCTTCAAATGTTTTCAGAAACACGTTTCGGTGAACTATTTTAGTACAATATGAGATCGTATTCTGAACAAGCCGCCATGACAGTCTTTGAATTTCTGGAGAAATCTGACTCACGTGACACGTTCGTCCAATCAGCTGCCGGTTTTCATTTTTTGGGCGACAATACAGATTAGCGCCGCCTGCTGTTATGGAGATGTATTACGTCTCGTCTCTTCGGTGTGTTCTGAGGAACTTTTTGGACCAACTCGGGGAGACTGATCAGTCACTCTGGTTTTACTGCCGACGGTCGGCCGTCTGGTTGGTGTGTAACGGCCTTTATGTCATTATTATCAAGGTAATTTTGACAGCCCTAAATCTCACACAGCAGAGCATCAGAGATCAAAACCTGCAACCATAAAACTAACTTCCCTTTGGCAGGTGCTGGGGTCCAGCCCGCCGCCCGAGGACCCTCCTGTGCAGCCGGTGCAGCGGCGTCTGAAGGCGGTGCAGGGCCCCGTGGACCCGCTGCGCTCGCAGCAGCTGGTGTCGGAGTGGAAGCAGAAGTCGATGGAGATGCGCGGGCTGAGCGTGCGCAGCGAGGCGGAGCGAGACGCCAGCGAGGACGGCTCCATGGGGGCAGACGAGGTCTTCCATCCCACAGTGCATTCTGGGAGGCCGGCGTCCGCTCGCAACCCAACTCCGCCTCCGGGCGGCGCCAAAGCTGTGGCCACACCACGCCCGCCGCAGATCCCCGAGGCAGGGCCGCCGCCTGTGTCCCCGAAGAGCGCCGTGACCCGCGCCAAGTGGCTTGCCATCCGGGAGAAGGCGAGCGGCGAGGGGACAGGCCGCAGCGCCGCCAACACGCCCAGACTCATGCAGGTAGGGACGGAAACACAAGTTCTCTCAGGTCCAATCAGGGGACAGAGTTTTATTATCTGCACAGTGGAGACAAGGAGGACACACACGCCCTGGCCCCATACATCCATGCCCTGTATCCATACATCCATGCCCTGGCCCCATACATCCATGCCCTGTACCCATACATCCATGCCCTGTACCCATACATCCATGCCCTGTACCCATACATCCATGCCCTGTATCCATACAGGAGGAGGGATTTTTCCCTTTAATAAATTGTCCACTTATTTTACCACCTTCCACTGCAAGGCACTCGCTTTTATCTGACACAGTCATAATCAAATAGGACTGCCGCTTTCTTCCGACTTTCGGTACCGCCATGATGCCTGGCGAGGAGCACGAACATGTTGTGTTCAATTTGAAGTAGAATGTCAGAATTTCTGGGTTCCCAGTCGGAAACTGTACATGCCTACGGGAAATGTCATGGTTGGAAAGATATAACGTTATTTGCTCTATGAAAGATCGACAAAGACGAAAACTAAGGACATTTAGACATCATTTTATTTTAGTTTTTTGCAAACTGACTGGTTTTTTTGTAATGCCTTGTTTTTATTTTTATTTCAGTTTATGACAATGTTTTTTCCCACCTAGTTTTCGTTATTTCGGTGATTATAAGCTTGACACTGTGGTGCCTTAAATAGTAATGCTGTGATGCTGTATGAAGAGGTGATATAACAAACCTTTAGGACAAAGTTTATAGAAAGTTATAGAATGGTCATATACTACAACACACACACACACACACACACACACACACACACACACACACACACACACACACACACACACACACACACACACACATACATACACGTCACATATTCACACCTCCGGTTGGTGTCTTATATATTCGAGTCAGTCTGATGATGTATTTTGTCTCTGTGCAGGTGGTTTCCATGGCAAAGCAGCACAGCGTCCTGGCGGCGTCCTCAGAGACCTCCAGCTGCTCCGGCTCCTCCACGGCCGAATCTCCACAGCAGCGTGGCGGGATCGTCACCGTGGACGCCCACGCCCCTCACCACCCGGTGGTCCAGGCCACGCCCCCTCGCCACGCCCCTCACCACCACGTGGTCCAGGCCACACCCCCTCTGCAGACCCCACCCCCACCACAGGCCCCGCCCCTGGCCGGAAACGGGAGCCCGTGGGAGTGGGCGTCAGACGGCGGTGACCCGCGGGACGCCTACGACCTGAACAGCCTGACCCGCGGCGACTCAGCGGCGCGCGGCAGCAGCTTCCGTCCGCACCGCTCCGCCTCACCGCGCGGCGTGGGCGGGGGGGCGACGACGCACGCTGAGGCCGAGGCAGCAGCAGACGCTCAGCGCCGAGAGATTGCCATGAGACGCAAGACGGCGCTGGTTCTGTTGGATCGAGAGCTGCGTGCGCAGGCGGAGCAGGAGAACCTTTATCTGCAGGGACGCAGGTTCAAGGACTAGTCTCGTAAACCTTTCAAAATAAAATAGTCTTGGAACCTTTCAAAATAAAAGCCTTATTATGAAAGTGACAGTGCAGAGCGGGCGCAGCGAGGACTCGGGGGGGTGCGCCATGGATTCTGATTGGATATCAGTTGGTTAGGGAAACTTCAGTTTTATTAAATAAACACCAGTTTATCTTGGATGTAAAAGAACTTCTGCTGTAAAACGTGTTTGGTAGTAAACAGAGACTTCATAAATTATCTTTTAACCCTTGTGTTGTCTTCCCGTCAACCATTAACTTTTTGTCCTTATGGGTCAAAATTGAAAATGAATTTTTAACTTTTTTTTGTCACTTTTTTCAAAGCTTTGTATATTCATGGTCAATAAACCTAATTTATTTGACATTATACCTAATTCTTTTGTTAAAAAAAGCAGAAATTCTGAATTATTTTTTACTAATACTTAAGATCAGAGGATGTACTGTTATACTGTTTTTAAACCATTTAAACATTGTTTTAATTGCTATAAAATTGAATACAACACCCAAAATTCATGAAAGTTATAATCAATTTTACATGCAAAGCATATTTTATGGGTTCCATTCAACGTGGATCCATGTTAATTTTGGCCAATTTGGATGAAAGAAACCCATATTTGTGATATAAAAAAATTTGAAAACGGGTCAAATTTGCCCCTAGGACAAGATAAGGGTTAAGGTGACAAACATCATTCTCTGTTTCTCCCCGTTCACTACGGGACACATTTTACTGAAATAAAGTCCCACACTGGACATAAGAAGAGGCGGGACTTACACACAGGAAGGGGCTGGACTTACACACAGGACTTTGAGGGAATATTTCCAACGTGGAGTGAGCTCCTGTGATTGGTCCAGGAGCTGCTTCCTGTTGCCTCGATGACTCGGTGATTGTGCGACAGGAAGTGAACGCTGCAGGATTCTCTGATTGTAAAAATGAACTGTTGCCTTTCTGTTGTGATGGTTGGTTGCTATAGTGATTCTCAGCATGCTGCTCTCTGATTGGTTGAGGCTGTAAGTGTGTAAAAGTGAATGTGTATTTATGAGCGATATGAGATTACATATTTATTGTCAGTTTAAAGATACACTCACTGGTTCATCTGCTGAGAGTTGTAATATAACAGAAGATGTAATCTGGATCAACAGAGGAACATTTCAGGATAAACTTCCTCTCTGAGTGTTTCTGTTCTCCAACTCCTCATTTAGGAAACAACAACAGCATCAACAACCTTTAAACTAGCTACACGCTGAACATATCAAGTTCTGAAGAAGATGTGGACGGTGCAACAAGTCAGACTTGCTTGGTTCTTTCAGGGAATTATTGTATAGATTTAATAAGAATATGTTTAGATAATTTCCTCTCTAACTGGGAGGTTTTGGGACTGATTGGTGGGATTGCTGTGGACGAAGTACACACAGAGATACACTGGTAAGTTTTAAATAGTCTCAGGAAGGAACTTGTTCCTTCCTGAGACTATTTAGCAGAGCCACCGTCACTGTCACATACAGACACAGACACACACACAGATACATACACACACACACACACACACACGCACACACACACACACACACACACACACACAGACACACACACACACGCACACACACACACACACACACACACACACAGACACACACACACACACACACACACACAGACACACAGACACACACACAGACACACACACAGACACACACACACACACACACACACACACACACACACACACACATCTGTGGTGTAGCCAGCACTGTGTGATGTGAGGTCTGTAAATGTTGTGATATGGATCCAGGATGTGTGAAGGTAACCAGTGAGTGTATCTAGACGAGATCTGGCTGCTGCTTTCTGTGTCTGTGTGTCGCTGCATGTGTCTCTCTGAGATATAAAGACCTGTTATTACCTGTTATTACCTGTTATTATCTGTTATTACCTGTTATCTGTTATTATCTGTTATTATCTGTTATATCTGTTATTACCAGTTATTACTTGTTATTATATGTTATTACCTTTTATTATCTGTTATTACCTGTTATTATATGTTATTACCTGTTATTATCTGTTATTACCTGTTATTATATGTTCTATCTGCAGCGTTTCTGACTGAATGTAAAACACAAATCTTCATTTCTCTTCCTGAAACTGAACATTTATTTTGGAGAACAAAAACACTGAAAAACGTCAGAAGTGTCGGAAAAAACATTCGAAGAAAAAAGCGTAAAAAATCGTTGAAAAACGCAGTAAAAAGCTTTTGAAAATAGCGTCAAATGACGGGAAAAAAACTTCGGAAAAAACCCGTTATAACCACCAAGCCATCTCCCTGAATGTTGAACTCTGGGATGTAAAAACATGAACATTTCTCTTCTTGAATCTGTGCGTCTGTGAGTCTTGTGACTGAAAAAAGAAAACTGCTGCTGTAACAAGAGTTTAACGCCGAGGGGCGGCGCTGCATGCTCGCTGCTCGTTACCATGACGAATTAAAAGTTATTCTTCATCACAAGTTGTTTCTTCACTTTCGTCTTGACTCTGTGTAACGTTACAGGTTTGCGTCTCATGTTCACAGCCAATGCTGGAATGTAACTAAGTTAATTTACTCCAGTACTGTCCTTAAGTCCAAATGAAGTACAAGCTGTAATGTAACCCTATAGGACTAATGTTCAGCAGCAGTTAGAGTCACTAAAACTTCTGTTGTTGCTGCTGACAGACTCAGATTATTATTATAAGTGTCTGGCAGCATTATGGGATGGATCCCTACAGAGATAGACCTTTTAGTTAAAGAGTAAGATCCTTTTAGGTTAACATGCAACAGCCCCGAAATCACCCTCACCAAACCCACCAGACTCCATGTAAATAATCAGGACTTTTAGCGTGTATAGAGCCAGCATATTTCCACCAGACTCCATGTAAATAATCAGTACTTTTAGCGTGTATAGAGCCAGACTCCATGTAAATAATCAGGACTTTTAGCGTGTATAGAGCCAGCATATTTCCACCAGACTCCATGTAAATAATCAGTACTTTTAGCGTGTATAGAGCCAGACTCCATGTAAATAATCAGTACTTTTAGCGTGTATAGAGCCAGACTCCATGTAAATAATCAGTACCTCTGACCTCTGTCACCATGTCAACACACTCAGGAGGGATCTGATTGGCTGCTGCAGATCGTGTGGTTATCCAGAGGCGAGCAGAGGGAAGCAGATCCCCCCTGATGAGGTTTGTCAGTAGCACACCCACTGAGGTGGACTTTGTAACATCAGTCAGGATCTCAGTTTTGAGGAAGTCCAGAGGAAGTCGACACTCATCCAGACCGTCAAAGATGAACACAACCGGGAACTCTTCAAACCTGCAGATTCCTGCTTCTTTGGTTTCACTAAAGAAGCAATCAACAAGTTCCACCAAGCTGAATTTTCTCTCTTTCAGCACATTAAGTTCTCTGAAAGTGAATGGAAATGTGAACTGGAAGTCCTGGTTGGCTTTGTCTTCAGCCCAGTCCAGAGTGAACTTCTGTGTTAAGACTGTTTTCCCGATACCAGCCACTCCCTTTGTCATCACTGTTCTGATTGGTTCTTCTCTTCTAGGTGGGGTTTTAAAGATGTCTTCTTGTCTGATTGTTGTTTCTGGTCTGTCTGGTTTCCTGGATGCTGTTTCAATCTGTCTGATCTCATGTTCATCATTGACCTCTGCAGTCCCTTCCTTTGTGATGTAGATCTCTGTGAACATCTGATTCAGAAGGGTTGGGTTTCCTGCTTTAGCAATCCCCTCAAACACACACTGGAACTTCTGGTTAAGGTGAGATTTGAGTTTACGCCTACCACCTGCAGCAAAGGTTCCTGAATAAAGACACAACAAAGAAGATCAGTGAGTGATTTATAAAGAAACAGGAACATATTTTGGTCCATCTCCGGAGACATTAGTTAACGTCCCATTATTCTAGCAAGTTAAATCATTAGAGAAATCCTCTTACTGCTCTGCAGACGGTCAGCCAGCTCGTCCTGCTTCATTCTCCTCAGGAAGTGCAGTGTGATCTTCAGAAATGCCTCTCTGCTCCTCCTCTGCTCTTCATCCTCATCCTCCCTCTGACTCTCTGAGCATTCTGGGTAATCTGGACTCAGAACCCTTTGGATCTTCTTCAGCTCGTTCCTCACAAAAGTGACGATGTTATCCTCCAGCAGCTGGAACAGAAGATTATATGAATCAAATCAAACTTAAATCATGGAAGCAAACATCAGATCCATGTTGGACAGACTGACAATCCACTGGTCTGAAAAGTGCAGCATGGAGATGATTGTGAACAGAATAGATGTAAAAGTAGTTGTTGTACATGTACAGACCATAAAGATGGAGTCCAGGTGTGTTTGATGCTGCTGGGCAGACTGACCACTGGGAACCTCTGAGCTCTCCTGGTCCACTCTGTGGAGGAATCAGGAAGAATTAGCTCACATCATGTCTGCCCACACAGAGACAAACAAAAGGTAAAGGTCCTGTGACTTAAAGTATTGATTACAACATTAAATCAGATGGTTTCCCCTGACATTAACGTGTTGGTGGTACTGCTGACCCCACTGTGAATCAACAGAAAGAAGTAAGAAGTAAACAAGAGCTACAACATGGTTGGCCTAAAGGACTCCTGAAGCAGCAGACTGGTATCATGATGCCAGGAGGTCTGCAGCTTCTGTGGTCATGGAAGCAAACATTCGTAGGTAGAAGTTTGGGGAGTCAACAGTGAAAAACCTTCTGTTGGCCTCAAAACGATTTTGACAAACCATCAGCTGACTCAGGAGGGGGAAGTAGAGCTTAGATGGCCTGTTTGTGGTCAGGGAGAAGTGCTGACCTGGACTGAGGATACTGTTGGATGGTGGTTCCCTTGTTTTGCTTCCCCTTATTGACTTCTGATCTGACATCCAACTGGCAAACCCACATCCAACATTTGGGAAGAATTTTGTGTTTTGACCAATTTGGGTCAGGAGACTTGGGGGGGGGGGGTCTGGTCATGAACCCAGTCACTGAAACTTGGCCCTACATGTCCAGACTCAAATGGCAGAAGTCTTCTCATGGCAAATAGTGTCCTGACCCAGGTGACACAAACACTTACCAAGGGTTGCTGGTTCTCCAGGGGGGATGTGCAAATGAAGTTACCCTGGAAGGGGCATCTGAGGCGCACACATCCGAACCATCCCCCTGATATTCCCAGTTAGAGAAGAACATTTGGGAAGATTTTTGCCATTCATGATTTTTAGACTACCGTATGGCTATGGGAAATTTAAAATGTTTTTTAATGGGGCTAAAACAGCAGATAATATTGGACCAAACCAGGTCTAATATTAAATTAAGATCTACAATTGAAGACTGGTCTTACTGGACAGCTTTCAGATGTGAGAATATAAATATACGTGAAGAAGAAAGATGCTGAAAATAAATTTCAAATGTCTCTGGATACTGAATCAGCAATATTATAATAATATTAACAGCTTACCTCTTTTCAGCAGTGGGTTGTTGACCTTTAAAGTCAAGGAGGCGATCATTTGACCAGTTGCTCTTGAAGGACACACAGCTGGGTTCAGGTTCAGCAGAGTCTAGTCTTTGATGGATCCTGTTACACAGAAGTAAGACCAACAGGGATGGAAATTCACTTTTTAGTATTCAGACACAAAAACTGCTGGAGATACAAGCAGCAACTGAAACCAGATTAACACAAAGAAGTTCAATAATATATACAAAAACTGGGTTAAAAAGTTTTGTAAGTTTTGTCAACATACTGTTGACTGGACCCACAAAGACACATGTAACGACCATTTGAAATCAAAAGTATATCTCAAGAACAAAGCTAAATCCACAGCGGGCAAATCCCTCCAGGTTACCATTGAGGTAACGACAAAATCAATAGATGCAAGGCGTGAGTTTGTGGAAGATTTTGTTGCAATGTGTGCTGAAGCTGACATACCGCTTGAGAAAATGAAGAGGATACGTCTGTTTCTTGTTAAACATTGCAGGCAGGTAGGCGAACTCCCAGAAAATGCCAGCAGCCTCAGGCAGACCCACCTGCCAGGGGTCTTTGACCAGCACATGCAAAAAGTGCTGCAAGAGATCCGTGGAAAGAAAATCTTCGTTGTTGTCGACGAAACCTCTGACAACCGAGATCGCAGTCTCCTCAACTGTCACGTGTAGTCACTTTGTCAAGTTTCTTTGTTTAGTTGGTTTCTTGTTTTCTGTTGGTTTTCCCATTTCCTGTTTTATTTTGAAGTCTGTCTTTTCTCCCTAGTCTTGTCTGGTTTTACTTCCTGTCTTGTGATTGTCTGATGTGTTTCACCTGTTCCCCAGCCCTAGTGTCACCTGTCCCTCGTTTCCTCATCACCCTGTGTATTTAGTCTCTGTGTTTCTTTTGTGTCTTGTGGGATCATTACGTTATATTTCATTCTGTGTGCTGCATGTGTTGCTGTTCTGTGGTGTCAGGTATTGCTCTGAGTTTTTTGTGTTTTTCGAGTGGTGTACTGTGTGTGCCTGCTCTATCCTGGCCTGTGTGCTTTTGGAACCACTTGTTGTAAGTTTTTGCTAATAAACTGTTTTCTGAACTGAACTGCATTTGGGTCCAAGCCTTGCTACTTGCCTCTGTGACATCAACATTGTTATAGGTGAGCATCCAAAGCTTTTATTTAGGTAATTTTGAATGTACTTTGCTGATGGAGTTGCATCGTTGCAATGGAGCGGGAGATTGGTCGGAGAATCGGCGCAGCGGGTGCGGTATTACATTCAATTTATCGCACCGTTGTGACGAAAAGAGAGCTGAGCCAGAAGGCAAAGCTCTCGATCTACCGGTCAGTTTTCGTTCCTACCCTCACCTATGGTCATGAAGGCTGGGTCATGACTGAAAGAACGAGATCCAGGGTACAAGTGGTCGAAATGGGTTTCCTCAGGAGGGTGGCTGGCGTCTCACTTAGAGATAGGGTGAGAAGCTCAGTCATCCATGAGGAGCTTGGAGCAGAGCCGCTGCTCCTTCGTGTCGAAAGGAGCTAGTTGAGGTGGTTCGAGCATCTGGTAAGAATGTCCCCTGGGCGCCTCCCTAGGGAGGTGTTCTAGGCACGTCCAGCTGGGAGGAGGCCTCGGGGAAGACCCAGGACTAGGTGGAGGGATTATATCTCCAACCTGGCCTGGGAACGCCTCGGGATCCCCCAGTCGGAGGTGGTTAATGTGGCTCGGGAAAGGGAAGTTTAGGGTCCCGTGCTGGAGCTGCTACCCCCGCGACCCGATACTGGATAAGCGGACGAAGATGGATGGATGGATGGAAATTATTTTGCAAAAAAATATTCTGATTTCAGTCTTTCAAACTTTATTTGAAGGAGTGAGCATGAGACTGACATGACCCAAAACAACCCAGACGGGATGTAGTTCCATCCAATGAGACTCTTTCCAGTTTGCTGGATGTTCACAACTCACCTCAATCTTCTTAACATTTCAATTTCACTTTCCATTGCTATTCTCTCCCTCTGCCATTTACGTCTCTCCATCAATCCTCTCTCCTCCATTTCAAGTAGCCTCTCCTCCATTTCAAGTCGCCTTACAGTTCTTTTTTTTAAGTAGCGGTGTCTCCATGGACACAGCTGGGTTCAGGTTCAGGTTCAGCAGGGTCTGGTCTCTGATGGGTCCTGTTAAAAAGAGAGGAAGACCACTTTTTAATCTCCAGAACTAGAAGCTTCTGTAGAAACTAGAAGCTATCAAGCAGAAAATAAAGTCTGAAACTCTTCACTGAATGATTTCTGCTCTCTGCTCATCCTGCTCTGGTATTCATTCTCTTTCTGGAAGAACAGAAACATTGTAAAGACTCCAGGACTAATGTCATTTTTGTGTCCTCTAATGGAGACAAGACTCCATTATGATAATCAATCTCACCTTTCTGTCCTGTGCATCCTCCTCCACACATTACTACAACAGTAACAGAGGCATTTATTCTGAAAGGTTCCAGAGGAAACAGGAGAGTCCTGTTGTGTCTGACTTTACGCTGGTGGAGATGACGATGTGTTTTCTGACAGCAGGAGAAACGCCCGGCCCCCCCCCCCCCCCCCATCTTCAAACTCAGCCTTCATTTAGATCTCAACTACACAGCTGTAAAGTTTTCTGACTGCAGCCTCACGGTTGGGACAGGCAGACGTAGAAACACCTGGCAAAGTATTTAAAACCTCCTCTGTAGTAGTTCATGCTACAACATGGAGATTTATCTTCAACACAAGAGTCGTCCACACTTTCTCAGGAAATAAGAAGTGAAATAGAAACATTCTTTCTTTGTCCCATGAATGCAACACCAGGGACTTTCCATACGTCCATGGAGGGTAACTTTTCACTGACTGGCCACGGGAAGTTAAAACGTAATTTTCTGCAACAACATGATGGTTAAACACACACACACACACACACACACACACACACACACACACACACACACACACACACACACACACACACACACACACACACACACACACACACACAGACACAAAACTTTGTCTTATCAACTTTAGAAATGAGTTCAAACACTTTCATTATGTTTACCTTTCTCTAAAACAAAACAGAATTTAAACGGTGCCAGATGATATTTATAGAGTTTAAATTAAAGTATAATTTAACCTCCCCCCAGCCCCCATGTCCGATGTGTTTATCATAAGAAATAAAGGAACTATAAGACAGTAATAAAGGATCTATAAGACAGAAATAAATGATCTATAAGACAGTAACAAATGATCTATAAGACAGAAAACCAGGATTTCTAAGACAGATTTCTCCCAGATACCCAGACAACATGGTGACGGATCTCAATGACATTCACGCACTCAGTAATCAGCATAGGCTACTACATACTGGCCAACATTTAGTTTTTAAAATACGGGAGTTTATTTGGGGGGGAGGGGGTGGGGGGGTAATACCTAACCCATTGCTATTATTAACCATGTGTGTTAATTGTATAGCCCATAGTAAATCAAAAGTGGAATGTTTCCAAAATTCCCCAGCTAAACTTTCCATGGAAAGTTTCCAGAAATTTACTGGAAAATTTCTGCCCCTTTGCAACCCTACACATAACACATACTCTAAATGGGGGTATAATTTTTACAAATATATACTAAAGTAAATAATACATTGTGTTAAAAATACGTGTTTATTGATTAAGTATTACCAAATAAATACATGAAATGTAATCAAATGTAATTTAAAAAGTGTGGTGAATGTGTAAGATAAAAACATAGAGATGAAACTAATAAAAGCTGTAAACATGCTTTAATGTGTGAATATGTTTGGTGGCGCTCTACTTGTAGTTCCTGCTGATGTCACCATGACGCCACCACCAGCTCAGAGATGCTGTTTCTGAATGGAGGTCAGAGGTCACAGGTCATGTGATATGGGAAAAATAAACATACAATGAAATACTTGAACCCACCAACTTTGTCTCCTCCTTTAACCCTAAATATATCATCTGTTTCTACCATAATTGAGGAAATGGTGCTCTGGAGTATCTAATTAATTTCATCATTTTGTATGACACATTTCATATTCACAAGCAGACATTTTCTAACTCATCTCCTAGTTTTGTATCTTTTCTCATAGAATTTAAATCTCTACTTAGATCGTTGGATAACAAAAAAAGTATTAAAATTGTGGAAACTGTAGAGCTTTTTTCCCTGAAACCTCTGACTAATTGTAAATTTGTTTTCATGTTTTTATTTATTTTTCTATGTAATGATTCTGTTATTAGCAATGACATGATGATTTATAATGTTACTGATTATTGTTTAATGTTGTCATTTGTTATTTTAGAGAAAAATACTAAAATTAAGAACAATCCAACTAACCCAAAGTCCCCAGTTTGTTGTCATCTCTGAGCTGGTGGTGACGTCATGGCGCCCTCTGGTGACATCAGCAGGAACTACAAGCAGAGCTCCACCAAACATAGAAAATGACATTTGATGTACTTTGTAATACTATATTCTTCTAGTCTACTCATTTTAATTGTATGCAAATATATTATTTTAATGAATTATTTTAAAATACTTAATCAATAAATGAACGTTTCAGAAACAATTTTTATTTATTTATATTGTGGTGTCTTAAATAGTAATGCTGTGATGCTGTATGAAGAGGAATCCGCCGACACTGTTCTTGATTATAAAAAGGTTTATTACAAGCAAAGATTCAGCATCAATTTTACAAACTCCTGCAGAGAGCTTGGAGAACGACCAACCCAAATTCTTCCAAAAAGTCGTTCTGCCTTTTCTTTGTGTGCACACCGTATATATCCTATGCATTGTATTAGCATAGAACGTGCTTTTGTGAGTACATGATTGGAACAGAAGACTGACCAATCCATGCCTGTTATCTGGCATAACTCCAAAAAAGGTCTCTTCTGTCTTGGGGGGACCTCTGCTCATGTTAACAATTTCCAGATGTTCTCAGTGAATGTAGAGTAAAGTTCATAGGACTCCCTTATAACAAACCTTTAGGACAAAATTCATAGAAAGTTATAGAATGGTCATATACTACAATATATTATAAACAATCAATATTTTGAAAAAAAAAGTCATAATATTTTGAGAATGAAAAGTTGGAACATTTTAGAACAAAGAACAGGCTCACACACACACACACACACACACACACACACACACACACACTCTCTCTCTCTCTCTCTCTCTCTCTCTCTCACACACACACACACACACACACACACACACACACACACTCTCTCTCTCTCTCTCTCTCTCTCTCTCTCTCTCACACACACACACACACACACACACACACACACACTAGCTAACGATGCATAACATAACAGACAGTCTGCACTTTGAAAAATATTTTTTATTCTTTTAAAATCATGAAAACAATCAGAACTTGCTATTCAGATTTGTTAATCTTCTTCACTCTCTTTATTTCTCTTCTGACACGTCATCTCTGTTTCTGCTCAGTTGCTGGCAGCTGATTGGACGAGGAGATGGGACCAATCAGGAGCAGCTGTTCATTCGGAGTGTTCCACTTTAGTAAAACCATTTTAATCTAAGCTGAGGGAGAAACAATCAGAGAAAAGTTCTGTTAGGGAAGAGACAAACTGGATCTGGATCAGGACCAGGATCTGGACCAGGACCAGGACCAGGATCAGGATCAGGATCAGGATCAGGATCAGGATCAGGACCAGGATCTGGATCAGGTCTCAGCAGTTCGCCTGGTTGGCGAACTCTCCAGCCTCCCACCGCAGAGCACGCTTGTTTTTATGTCGAATCACTCGAGTCGACTCAATGACCTGAAAACAGACAAACAGACATTAATGTCTCCCTCTCATTCCTCCTGCTCTGGTGTTTCCCCCTCTCATTCCCCCTGCTCTGGCGTGTCCCCCTCTCATTCCCCCTTCTCTGGTGTTTCTCCCTCTCATTCCCCCTGCTCTGGTGTTTCCCCCTCAAAGAAACAGTTAACAGGTTTTAACAGCAGTATGAAGGTAAATGAAGTCAGGTTGTACCTCGTTATTCACGTCGTCGACCAGCTGAATCCCTGCGTACTGAAAACAGAAAAACATAAAAATAATATGGACAGGAAACACAATAACCTTCAAAATAAGAGCCGCAGTGTTAAAGACTTACTGTGCCTAGAATTTTCAAAATAGAGTCTGTGTTGAAGACTTACTGCGCTCTCGTCCAGCTTGTCTTTGACTCGTCTCTCCTCAAAGTCCTGCAGCAGCGTCTCCGTCAGACCTCGGAGGGGAGGGGGGGCCGAGGAGGCGGGGCGTGCCACGGGGAGGGGGGAGGGGGGGAGGGGGGAGGAGAAGGGCTGAGCAGTGACGAAGGAGATGGAGGGCAGACGGACGGAGGGACGAGCACACTGAGAGGAAACACTGATGGCTTTATCTGGAACACAACGGGAAGGACACAGTCAATGACATCATCCATGACATCACAGCTGAAGACATGACCTTTGAACTCGCACATCAGTAGGTCATCAGTAGGTCAGCGATACGTGAACTTTGACCTCAATTAAAGCAGACTGTGAGGGATTCTCTCTGCAGAGTTTAAATGAGTTATCTGAAACAAACAGCAACCTAAACGGTCTAAAACCTTAATGGACTCTGGTGTACATAACTAAAAGTCTAATATTTTGAGAGAAAAATGGCCGGGTTAGCTCAGTTGGTAGAGCAGGCGCACATATATAAAGAGGTTGACTCCTTGATGCAGCAGCCGCAGGTTTGACTCTGACCTGCAGGTCAGAGTCAAACCTGCAGCCTGCAGCCCTTTGCTGCATGTCATTCCCCCCTCTCTCTCCCCTTTCATGTCTTCATCTGTCCTGTGGAAATAAATGCCCAAAAAAATTATCTTTAAATTTTTTTTTTATTTTGACAGAAAAAGTCAGATTATTTTAGAAATAATTCTGTATTTTAGAGAACATTAGGAACCAGTTTTGGTTCTAAAACTCAAGGTTGCTTTGTAGTCTGGACGGGCCAAACGGAGAGCTGTGATTGGATGCTGCCCGTCAGTCAAGGTTTTGGAAACCTAGAAGGAAAGTTCTGCACATAAACAGTTAAAACCTGAATGGACTCTGGTGTGGAAGCTGCTGTCTGTCACATAAACAGCCGAGAGAATCAGTAACTTAACGAGAGGACGACCAAAGTCCTTCAGCTGCTTCACGTAAATCAGTAACCAGTCAACAGATTGTTCTTGGGATTATATATTATGTATTTTTTATGAGGTTTAGGTGCAGCATCTGAGCCCAGTGAATGTAACTTAAAGACTTTTCTCAGATCTGATGACTGTAGTCGGACTTCTTTAGCTGTAAGTTTTCTCTTTAACCCTCGTTGTTGTCTCCCCGTCGACCGTGCAAGTTTTAGTTTTTCTGGGTCAAAATTTACACTTTTTTTCAACATTTTGCACGTCTTTTTCAACACTTTTGTTGCTTTTCCACCAACGTTTTTGTCACTTTTTCCCAACGTTTTTTTTCTGCACCTTTTGACGTTTTTTGTGTGTGTTTTTTCCCCCACGTTTTTGAAGCTTTTCCGACATTTTTGTCACTTTTTTCAACGTTCTTCTATAAATTAAAAATTCAAATGCTATGAAATTGAATAAAACTTGTGAAGAGTGTTGTAGGGAACCATCCACGTTATTTCTTTTGAAAATTTGTGTTTTGGGTTAAATTTGACCTGAAGACAACAGGAGGAATGTTTATCTTTATTATGTGATGATAATAGGTCGACCGCCAGCTGGTCACATGGCTACAGAGCTCCGTGAGAATCAGCAGCCGTTGGCAGTTGAGTTACCCGAGAATAGGTGACTGTGAGCCGGGTACACAGCACCGCGAGCTGCCGATGGTTTGGCCGGAGATTAGGGTGAAGTTCAGGCACCAAAAAAGTGAGCATTATGTTTTTTAAGATTATTTTTGGGGCCTTTTTAGGCCTTTATTTTCATAGGACATATGAAGACATGAAGGGGAAGAGAGAGGGGGAATGACATGCAGCAAAGGGCCGCAGGTTGGAGTCAAACTTGCGTCGAGGAAAAATCTCTATGCAGTATATGGGTGCGCGCTCTACCAGGTGAGCTACCCAGGCGCCTAAACAGATAAGTTTAGGCGCTGAAAAAAGTTTAGGAAAAAGATGAATGAAGCTTCCCCAGACCCTTTTCAGAGGGTCTGGTGTCAACCATGCTAATAAATACTAGGGGTGCACCGATCCGATATTAAGATCGGATATTGGCCCCCGATATTGACAAAATAGCTGGATCGGGGATCGGAAAAATGAACAGATCCACGGGCCGATCCAGTTTTTTTTTTTTTTTTATAACAAAAATAAAGAAATAAAAAGTTTTTTTTTTATAACAAATAAATAAGAATTCAAATATTTTACAATGTTTGGTAACTGTTTGATTACTATTGTACGTTTTACCAATACACTATTTTGTTTCTACTGCTACATTTTATTTATTAAAATTTATTTTAAGAAGTTTGATTACATTCTATTTTCAATTTGAATGCACAATTGTTTTTTAAGCAACAAATAAATAAGAATTCAATACATTACATCTCTGTTATTTTGTCTTAGTTAGGAAAGTCTGGTGCCTTTAGTCTTTTCCACATGGTGGAAGGAAGGTATAAGGTGGAAGGTATACAGTTTATTATTAATTCAACAACGGTATCAATCGGTATCAGCTATCAACCAACCTGATCTCACAGAATTCCATGAAATGAACACGGCCCATTAACTCAAAATCCGTGGCAGTTTCACGGAATCGCAAAAAATTCCATGATGGGCCCACGGAAGAATTCCATGAAATAAACACGGTCCCTTAAGTTAAGGAAAAGGTCGTGGGTAGGCTTATGGTTCCATGACACGCAAGAAGAACGGGAGGGTTGGGTTTAGGAAAAGAAGAAAGCGACTTTAGGAAATGTGACATGCGGGACACGATCCCCAGTCTCCTGGGTGAAAGTCCTGTGTTGTTTGACCCATCCACCCTTCCAACCAACCTCCCTATGCATATTTTTGGGCTTTCATACTACTCGCTACCGTAGTCACTCCTAATACTACGTCATCTTCTCATTGACTTTACATTGGCATTGTTTTCCGTGGTGGCCACACGGATTTTTCACACATTATGTGCCACCACCACGTAATGCGCTGTTAACAGTTCGTAATCACCAGGCTGGTATCGACAGATACACAAAGCCCAGGCATCGGCATCAGTATCGGGACTGAAAAAGTCGGATTGGTGCATCCCTAATAAATACGTGGAATATTGATGATTGATTCATTTCTGGATCAAGACGATAAAATAGTAATCCAAAGGATAACATGCAAAGTAAAATACTTATTTCCAGCACAGTCCTTGTTGTTATACACAGGAAACAATAGACAAAAAGCAGACAAAGTCAGACCAAAAAAACATACAGTATTAGGAAGGGGGGAAAAGACATCACATAAAACAAACTAAATAAGAAACAAAAATGCTGTAAAAACTATTCAATTTATCAATAAATATTCACCTTGTTCCATAAAAGCTGCTTGACCTGTGTTTTAAAAATCCCTCGTGATGATAGTAGTTTTGTGGCAGTAGGCAAACTATTCCATGCCATGATACCAGTGTAAAAGAAAGAATTTTTAATTGCGTTAGTAGCTCTAGGAACTATGCAGGAGCGGATGCTGGCCCTAGTATTATGACTATGCTGTGTATGGACCAAGGTTACAATGAATTGACAATGATGAATTAAATTGCTTAACTCTACGTAGCTTTTACAATCCCTCCAGAAAAACGCGATTATGCGATCTCATAATTCAATGCATAATCAGCCAAAGTCCGCATATTTATTTTGGGGGCCGCATTTTTTTCAAATACGCCGCAGTTTCGCCGCATAAATTGCAGATTTCAGCGCAAAATTTGCGGGGCTTGCATGATTTAATAATCCCCGCATTTTCGTTGCAAAAAAGTCACACATATCTTAGCAGAAAGTTGAAAAATGTTGCGTTTACTTCACACAAGAGCAGCTATTTTCCCCTGTTGCCATGGGAACGTTATGAAGTGACGTTATGAAGTGACGTAATTACGCGACGTGAACATCATCGAAAAGCTGCAAACTCCGCGATGAAGCCATGATGAAACCGCAGTTTTTGTAAGTTCCCGCAATTTCATTGCATAAAATTGCATAAATGTCCCGCATATTCCATCGCACTTTTTAAGAAAACGTGCTGCATAATCAAGGATTTTTGCCCGCAACAATCACAAAAAAACTCATTCAAACGCATTTTTCTCGAAGGACTGATTTTTGTACGAGTTCTTCATGAGAACAGCCTGACTCCATACCTGTGTTAGCAGACGGGTAGAACTGAGCGACGGCCATCTTGGTTGCCTGTTCCACGAGCGGCGTGGGACAGAAGATCTGAGCATCGGTTTCCTCCCTGTTCTCCCTCAGCTCCTTTAGCTCCCGCTCTCGTCTCAGCGACTCCTCGATATCCTTCTCTATGAAATCTGGAGCGCTTGATCCTCGAGACGTGAGCCCGGTGGACTCCAGGTTCTCCCGCCAAGACGACGTCCCCGCGTCAGGCTGAGGCATGGCGGCCGGCAGATCACGCCAGCGGGGAGGAGTTGGGGAGGAGGAGGGAGATGTTTGGTCCTTTAGAAGGATTCTGCAAAGGAAAATAAGAACAGATTACTTTGAGTCATTATTTTAACATTTTTATAACCGTATAACCATTTCTTCGTTAGGTCTGTGTGTGTGCGTGTGTGTGTGTGCGTGTGTCTTTGTGTGTGTGTGTGTGTGTGTGTGTGTGTGTGTGTATCTGTATGTGTGTGTGTGTGTGCGTGTGTTTGTGCGTGTGTGTGTGTGTGTGTCTGTGTGTGTGTGTGTGTGTGTGTCTGTGTGTGTTTGTGTGTGTGTGTGTGTGTGTGTGTGTGGCCGAGAGGTGACGTCAGGCTACAGCGTATCTTCGTATGTAGCCATGGAGTAGATTTAACGCAGAACCATAAATTGGCCTTTACTTTGAGCTAACTATTTTAAGCATTTCTCCAATTCATCCAGGATGTTGATATGTGTATATGTATCCCTGTTTGGGATAATAAAGTGTACCTGGTGGTTGGGTGTAGGGTGAAACCTGGAGCGTCTTGGACGTCTGAGTCCCTCTCAGAGAAGTCAGACGGAGCCGACCTCATCCGGCTGAGGTACGACTCGGTTTCTTCAGGGTGTCGATGAGGACAGCACGGCGACATGAAGATTTGGTCTCCAGACTCAGACTGGCGTCTTTCTTCTGTCCTCTCGTCCTCGTCTGGTTGGTTTAACTCCCTCTTTATGTCCTCCAGCTGCAGAGGATCCAGACTGGATCGTCCCTGTCAAGACACAATGTGAGTCCCCTACACCATGTGAGTCCCTACACCATATGTGTCCATACACCATGTGTGTCCCTACACCATGTGTGTCCCTACACCATGTGAGTCCCTACACCCCGGGCCGGCGATTGCTATAGGCGAACTAGGCGATTGCCTAGGGCGTCAAATGTGTTGGGGGCGCTGTGTCGCCCTTAGGTCTACTTCTCATTAATAATAGAATTAGAATGACAAGCAAAATAAAACATGTTCATTAAACATCATCATATAGGGCGCCCTCTCAGCCACACATTTACTTGTCAACCTGATTATTAGATTGAATTGATGATTATTGTTGATAATTTCCTAATTGGGGGAAAACTTCAAACTAATGATTTAGTTTGACATTCCTGTTACGTGAAGTTTCCAGTCTCTGGGTCAAACTCAAACACATGGAGCTCTGAAGCAGACCTGTGCATCGCTTAGTGTCCTCTCTCTGTAGAAATAGAGACGAGCAGCCTTCTTAGTGTCCACTCTCTCTGTAGAAATAGAGACGAGCAGCGGCACAGACCACGGAGCTGTTGCAATGCGCCTTCCCTGGTCTGTGCAGCTTCAGGTTTATATATGTATAAAGGACGCGCTCTGCTGTCGACATGCTGCAGCAGATGTGTCCCGTTTGTGCTCCGTGTATTTCTGCCATAGTTTTGGTTTCCACCTCCGATGTAAAGCAGTGTACAGCCACTTCTCTAAACGTTGTCTCATTCAGAGACCAGAGTCCCAAACGGGGCTCTGAGTCTGTCAGAAGGTCTGAGATCTACCGTCTCAGCAGAGATATCACGTAATGCACAGCAGACTATGGTGCAGGTGGATTATTTTCTGAAATATTGTGACTTTATTCTTGTAATAGCCTATTATCACTTTATTTTTCTCAAAATATCACGACTCCTCCAAATCTCAGAGAACACAGATAAGATATATTTTGAATGTGCATAAAGTTTTGAACATGAGCAGAAATCTTGCTCAAACACGTCTGAAATATTACAGTCCAGGGCTTTATTAATTCATTGAAATTAATTCATGTATCATTGAGATTAATAATTGTCATATGCACATTTACAGAGTTTATTTCCCCAACAAAAGACACAAAAAAGGAGGGAAGAGTAAATGATGTCGAGGCTACATGTGTGCTGACTCAGATATAATTAGAAAAGTCGATCTACAGGAAAATAAATAGATGAAAGCGATACAGAATGCCTGAGAGCCTTACTGCAATATATTATATTATGGTTTTATATTTGGATTGTAACATAACAATATGGGTTGCCAGACCAGTTATGATTAGACCAAATGTTGGTGCCATCTACATGGAAGCTAGAAACTAAAATGAACATATATTACTACTCTATCGCAAAGCTCAATCTCGCCACGTCAACCAAAGGGCTAGAGCCGGCCCTGCCTACACAATGTGTGTCGCGGAACGGCCTGCACCACTTGAAAGCAGAAAGCAATGCTTGATCAGGTATCTTTGGCATTTGTTATTGACGTAAAAAGTCTCCCTTAGCGTCATATTTAGACACGCTTGGCAGGGACCCTTGGCGTCACTACTGGATGCTCTGGGTCGGGAGAGACAATTATCTACTGCTGTCTCTCTTCATACTACTCTCTACTGTTGTCTCTCTACATACTACTCTCTACTGTTGTCTCTCTACATACTACTCTCTACCGTTGTCTCTCTTCATACTACTCTCTACTGTTGTCTCTCTACATACTACTCTCTACCGTTGTCTCTCTTCATACTACTCTCTACCGTTGTCTCTCTTCATACTACTCTCTACTGTTGTCTCTCTTCATACTACTCTCTACTGTTGTCTCTCTACATACTACTCTCTACCGTTGTCTCTCTTCATACTACTCTCTACTGTTGTCTCTCTACATACTACTCTCTACTGTTGTCTCTCTACATACTACTCTCTACTGTTGTCTCTCTACATACTACTCTCTACCGTTGTCTCTCTTCATACTACTCTCTACCGTTGTCTCTCTACATACTACTCTCTACTGTTGTCTCTCTACATACTACTCTCTACTGTTGTCTCTCTACATACTACTCTCTACCGTTGTCTCTCTTCATACTACTCTCTACTGTTGTCTCTCTACATACTACTCTCTACTGTTGTCTCTCTACATACTACTCTCTACTGTTGTCTCTCTTCATACTACTCTCTACTGTTGTCTCTCTTCATACTACTCTCTACTGTTGTCTCTCTACATACTACTCTCTACTGTTGT
>NC_050183.1:24156387-24198887 GCF_008315115.2 Sander lucioperca
CACACACACACACACACACACACACACACACACACACACACACACACACACACACAGACACACACACACACACACACACACACACACACACACACACACACACACACACGTTGTTACATCTGAAACTAGACGATCTATCCATGTCAAGATAAATAGCGCTCCAAAGTTAGGAACATAAAACAGTTTCTGGGTCCTGCAGCAAAGTTACACACTCATGTGACACTGAGAGACAATCAGATGTCTGTTAGAGATGTTAGCTAGCATATTAGCAGCGTAGCATTAGTTCAGACAGTGTGTCTGTGTGTGAGTGATAAACTGCCCCACCTGCAGTCTGACTCTGCTGATAAGAAACAGAGACTGACAGCAGAGAACCAATGTAACCCTACAGGACTAATGTTCAGCATCTGTTAGCGTCCACAAAAGTTCTGACAGACTCAGATTATTATTCTAAGTGTCTGACAACATTATGGAAAGGATTCCTACAGAGATAGACCTTTTAGTTAAAGAGTAAGATCCTTTTAGTTTAACATGAAACAGCCCCGAAATCACCATCACCAAACCCACCAGACTCCATGTAAATAATCACTACTTTTAGCGTGTATAGAGCCAGCATGTCTCCACATGTAAATGGGTGAATTAAGGGTTTATTTCAACCAAACCAGAGTGGTGATTGTTGGAACAGTGGAAAGATGAACCAAGACGGCTTTTGATAGTTTGATTTAGTTTCTGTCCACTTTGAATGAAGTGTGTTTTACAATGATAAAAGTGGTGATTATTTACATGGAGTCTGGTGAGACAAGGGGACCGCCTCCATCTGGATCATGTAATGAACTCTACAGCAGCTGATATTTATTTTTTATGTTTTACAAGAAATTTAATTAAAATTTAAAGTTAAAATATTTTTTTTGTATTTTAAGTGATTTTTGTTTCAGTTAAATTTTAACAGATTTTAACGTTTAAAACTTTAAGATCGACAAAAACTAAAGTTTTCTTCATGTTTTTATTGAAGATGTTAGAATTAGTGTCATTAATAAAGATCATTTAGTTATTATTTAGATTATTATTTGAGTTTTTAAAGCTGACTTTCTCACCTGAGATCAGTTTCCAGTCGGCAGCAGAAACTCTGACAGACTGAAAAATAACTCAAGTGACAAAGTTCAGCTGCTATCATCCAATCAGAGACTCCGCCCACTCTGACACACACACACACACACACACACACACACACACATATATATATATATATATATATATATATATATATATATATATATATATATTAATTCATAAATAATATTTTATAGTCTCTCGCACACTCGGTAAACTAGCTCCTTATGTGCTCTACCAATGCAAGTACAAAACTAAATGGACATAAAACCCTTACTCAACAGTCAACAAAGTCTCACGACAGGTGAACATTCATTTTTTTTTACATTGAAGCGTAGTTCATCTTACAATGCAGTAGGTGGCTCTGAAGTCAAGAAATGTTTGACAAATACATTTTGCTCCTGTGTCTTTGAATTCATAACTTTGTTTAAATCACTTTATTGCAGCTTTTTTCCACACCTGATATACAAAGATAACCAACATAGAACAACAAAACCAAAATAATGTGCCAACACGTATCTGGGAAACTCATAGTATTTTATTGATTCATCATTTCATTTTTATTAACTTATTCATTTTTGTAGTATATTTACATTTAGACACACATCATATACATGTATGAAATATGCAACATGTGTCATAATGTAAGACAAATCCAAGCATGCAATGATTAAATATAAACAAATAAGAACACACCCATACAATACATACAATAGTGAGATACCGTGAATTGTGTAGCGTTACAACCCCTATGTTCAACATGCAGTCCCTCCTGGATTTCACGGCCTTTTTTTGAGATTTTTGCGGCCCAAAATGCCTGATTTTGTGGGAGCTTTTGTAAAAAATATATGAAAATGGCTGGTGGGTTTAAGACAAAAAATAATTTATTGAATTAATCAAATTTGAACATATGTGTCAGTGGCTTGTTGATCTTTGCATTGTTAGTTAATTTCCTTTCCTTGCCTCTCCGGTTTTTCCTGCATCCACCGTGTTTGTTTGTATGTTTGTGTGTGTGTGTGTGTGTGTGTGTGTGCGGGTGTGGGTGTGTGTGTGTGTGTGTCTCTGTGTGTGTGCAAGCGTCAGTCGCGGGGGGAACTCAGCTGCAGAGAGCCGACAGGATTGAAAGAGCAGCAGCTTTCAGCGACTTTAGACTGAAAAATCGTTGCAGCATAAATTGATGTCAAAATGTATACAGGTTGGCAAGACGGTCTGAAATGTTTTGCACGGTCTTTCGCTTTACGTTTTGTTGGTAAATGTTCGAGTTCGATCAGAAACAAGGGAATGATCAACCCGTTCTCACTCCCGCTTGTTCAGTGTCTCTCAGAGTGCACGTGGGACTGCTGTGATTGGTTGAAGTCACGGGAAACTTTAGGTTTTTGGTGAAATTTGCAGAAAAGTTGCAGTGATTGGTCGATGATTAGTTGAATTTAAATGAATTGGCGTGATAGCGACATCGCGAAATGCTGGAGGGTCTGAACATATAACTCAAATGAGAAAAATATGAAGAAAATATATAACAGCTTTGACAGTGTCTCCTTTGTGTAAATATGAATATTTATTATTTACACAATATTTTAGACAATGAAATTATTCCTTTTCATTTTGTTGTGGGATAGTCACAGCAGTTGCAGTTATAGTAAAAGAAAAACTATGATGGGCAGTAATGGAGGTGGGATGTATATTATGGAGATTTAATCGTGGTGAGGTGGAGATTTAGTTGTGGTAGGTGGAGTTTTAGTTGTGGTAGGTGGAGTTGTGGTTGTGGTAGGTGGAGTTTTAGTTGTGGTAGGTGGAGTTGTAGTTGTGGTAGGTGGAGTTCTAGTTGTAATAGGTGGAGTTGTGGTTGTGGTAGGTGGAGTTCTAGTTGTAATAGGTGGAGTTGTGGTTGTGGTAGGTGGAGTTCTAGTTGTAGTAGGGGGAATTGTGGTTGTGGTAGGTGGAGTTGTAGTTGTGGTACGTGGAGTTCTAGTTGTGGTAGGTGGAATTGTGGTTGTGGTAGGTGGAGTTCTAGTTGTGGTAGGTGGAGTTGTGGTTGTGGTAGGTGGAGTTCTAGTTGTACAAGTGGGAGTTGAAGTTGTGTCAGGGGGAGTTATAGTTGTGGTAGGGGGAGTTGTGGTTGTGTCAGTGGGAGTTGTGGTTGTGTCAGGGGGAGTTGTAGTTGTGTCAGGGGGAGTTGTAGTTGTGTCAGGGGGAGTTGTAGTTGTGGTAGTCAGAGTTGTAGTTATGTCAGGGGGAGTTGTAGTCATGTCAGAGGGAGTTGTAGTTGTCTCAAGGGGAGTTGTAGTTGTGGTAGTCAGAGTTGTAGTTATGTCAGGGGGAGTTGTAGTCATGTCAGAGGGAGTTGTAGTCGTATCAAGGGGAGATGTGGTTGTGTCAGAGGGAGTTGTAATCGTGTCAGGGGGAGTTGTAGTTGTGTCAGGGGGAGATGTGGTTGTGTCAGTGGGAGTTGTAGTTGTGTCAGGGGGAGTGGTAGTTGTGTCAAGTTGAGTTGTGGTTGTGTCAGGTGGAGTTGTGGTTGTCTCAAGGGGAGTTGTAGTTGTGTCAGGGGGAGTTGTAGTTGTGTCAGAGGGAGTTGTAGTTGTCTGAAGTGGAGTTGTAGTTGTGTCAGGGGGAGTTGTAGTTGTGTCAGTGGGAGTTGTAGTTGTCTGAAGTGGAGTTGAAGTTGTGTCAGAGGGAGTTGTAGTTGTGTCAGGGGGAGTTGTGGTTGTGTCAGAGGGAGATTTGGTTGTGTCAGTGGGAGTTGTAGTTGTTTCAGGGGGAGTTGTGGTTGTCTCAAGGGGAGTTGTAGTCGTGTCAGGGGGAGTTGTAGTTGTGTCAGTGGGAGTTGTGGTTGTGTCAGTGGGAATTGTAGTTGTGTCAGGGGAAGTTGTGGTTGTGTCAGGGGAAGTTGTAGTTGTCTCAAGGGGAGTTGTGGTTGTCTCAAGGGGAGTTGTGGTTGTGTCAGTGGGAGTTGTAGTTGTGTCAGAGGGAGTTGTAGTTGTGTCAGGGGGAGTTGTAGTTGTGTCAGGGGGAGTTGTAGTTGTGTCAGTGGGAGTTGTAGTTGTGTCAGTGGGAGTTGTAGTTGTGTCAGGTGGAGTTGCGGTTGTGGTAGTGGGACTTGTGGTTGTGTCAGGGGTAGTTGTAGTTGTGTCAGTGGGAGTTGTAGTTGTGTCAGGGGGAGTTGTGGTTGTGTCAGGGGGAGTTGTGGTTGTGTCAGGGGGAGTTGTAGTTGTGTCAGGGGGAGTTGTAGTTGTCTCAAGTGGAGTTGTGGTTGTGTCAGTGGGAGTTGTAGTTGTGTCAGTGGGAGTTGTGGTTGTGTCAGGGGGAGTTGTAGTTGTGTCAGTGGGAGTTGTAGTTGTGTCAGGGGGAGTTGTAGTTGTGTCAGTGGGAGTTGTAGTTGTGTCAGATGGAGTTGTAGTTGTCTCAAGTGGGGTTGTAGTTGTCTCAAGTGGAGTTGTAGTTGTGTCAGGGGGAGTTCTGGTTGTGACAGGGAGAGTTGTAGTTCTGTCAGTGGGAGTTGTAGTTGTGTCAGTGGGAGTTGTGGTTGTGCCAGTGGGAGTTGTGGTTGTGTCAGAGGGAGTTGTAGTTGTGTCAGTGGGAGTTGAGGTTGTGTCAGAGGGAGTTGTAGTTGTGTCAGGGAGGGTTGTGGTTGTGTCAGAGGGATTTGTAGTTGTGTCAGGGGTAGTTGTAGTTGTGGTAGAGGGAGTTGTAATTGTGTCATGGGGAGTCGTGGTTGTGTCAGGGGGAGTTGTAGTTGTGTCAGGGGGAGTCGTGGTTGTGTCAGAGGGAGTTGTGGTTGTGTCAGGTGGAGTTTTGGTTATGTCAGTGGGAGTTGTAGTTTTGTCAGGTGGAGTTGTGGTTGTGTCAGTGGGAGCTGTAGTTGTGTCAGTGGGAGTTGTGGTTGTGTCAGAGGGAGTTGTAGTTGTGTCAGTGGGAGTTGAGGTTGTGTCAGGGGGAGTTGTAGTTGTGTCAGGGAGAGTTGTGGTTGTGTCAGAGGGATTTGTAGTTGTGTCAGGGGTAGTTGTAGTTGTGGTAGAGGGAGTTGTAATTGTGTCATGGGGAGTCGTGGTTGTGTCAGGGGGAGTTGTAGTTGTGTCAGGAGGAGTCGTGGTTGTGTCAGAGGGAGTTGTGCTTGTGTCAGGTGGAGTTTTGGTTGTGTCAGTGGGAGTTGTAGTTGTGTCAGGTGGAGTTGTGGTTGTGTCAGTGGGAGCTGTAGTTGTGTCAGTGGGAGTTGTGGTTGTGTCAGAGGGAGTTGTAGTTGTGTCAGAGGGAGTTGTGGTTGTGTCAGTGGGAGTTGTAGTTTTGTCAGGTGGAGTTGTGGTTGTGTCAGTAGGAGCTGTAGTTATGTCAGTGGGAGTTGTGGTTTTGTCAGAGGGAGTTGTAGTTGTGTCAGTGGGAGTTGAGGTTGTGTCAGGGGTAGTTGTAGTTGTGGTAGAGGGAGTTGTAATTGTGTCATGGGGAGTCGTGGTTGTGTCAGAGGGAGTTGTGGTTGTGTCAGGTGGAGTTTTGGTTGTGTCAGTGGGAGTTGTAGTTGTGTCAGGTGGAGTTGTGGTTGTGTCAGTGGGAGCTGTAGTTGTGTCAGTGGGAGTTGTGGTTGTGTCAGAGGGATTTGTAGTTGTGTCAGTGGGAGTAGAGGTTGTGTCAGGGGGAGTTGTAGTTGTGTCAGGGAGCGTTGTGGTTGTGTCAGAGGGATTTGTAGTTGTGTCAGGGGTAGTTGTAGTTGTGGTAGAGGGAGTTGTAGTTGTGTCAGATGGAGTTGTATTTGCCTCAAGTGGGGTTGTAGTTGTGTCAGTGGGAGTTGTACTTGTGGTAGAGGGAGTTGTAGTTGTGTCAGGGGGAGTTGTTGTGGTAGAGGGAGTTGTAGTTGTGTCAGGGGGAGTTGTGGTTGTGTCAGGGGGACTTGTAGTTGTGTCAGGTGGAGTTGTAGTTGTGTCAGGTGGAGTTGTGGTTGTGTCAGTGGGAGCTGTAGTTGTGTCAGTGGGAGTTGTGGTTGTGTCAGAGGGATTTGTAGTTGTGTCAGGGGTAGTTGTAGTTGTGGTAGAGGGAGTTGTAATTGTGTCATGGGGAGTCGTGGTTGTGTCAGGGGGAGTTGTGGTTGTGTCAGGGGGAGTTGTAGTTGTGTCAGGGGGAGTCGTGGTTGTGTCAGAGGGAGTTTTGGTTGTGTCAGTGGGAGTTGTAGTTTTGTCAGGTGGAGTTGTGGTTGTGTCAGTGGGAGCTGTAGTTGTGTCAGTGGGAGTTGTGGTTGTGTCAGAGGGAGTTGTAGTTGTGTCAGTGGGAGTTGAGGTTGTGTCAGGGGGAGTTGTAGTTGTGTCAGGGAGAGTTGTGGTTGTGTCAGAGGGATTTGTAGTTGTGTCAGGGGTAGTTGTAGTTGTGGTAGAGGGAGTTGTAATTGTGTCATGGGGAGTCGTGGTTGTGTCAGAGGGAGTTGTGGTTGTGTCAGGTGGAGTTTTGGTTGTGTCAGTGGGAGTTGTAGTTGTGTCAGGTGGAGTTGTGGTTGTGTCAGTGGGAGCTGTAGTTGTGTCAGTGGGAGTTGTGGTTGTGTCAGAGGGAGTTGTAGTTGTGTCAGTGGGAGTAGAGGTTGTGTCAGGGGGAGTTGTAGTTGTGTCAGGGAGAGTTGTGGTTGTGTCAGAGGGATTTGTAGTTGTGTCAGGGGTAGTTGTAGTTGTGGTAGAGGGAGTTGTAATTGTGTCATGGGGAGTTGTAGTTGTGTCAGAGGGAGTTGTAGTTGTCTCAAGTGGAGATGTGGTTGTGGTAGAGGGAGTTGTAGTTGTGTCAGGGGGAGTTGTGGTTGTGTCAGTGGGAGTTGTAGTTGTGTCAGTGGGAGTTGTAGTTGTGTCAGTGGGAGTTGTAGTTGTGTCAGGGGGAGTTGTGGTTGTGTCAGTGGGAGTTGTAGTTGTGTCAGGGGGAGTTGTAGTTGTATCAAAGGGAGTTGTAGTTGTGTCAGGGGGAGATGTGGTGGTGGCAGTTGGAGTTGTAGTTGTGTCAGGGGGAGATGTGGTTGTGTCAGGGGGAGTTGTAGTTGTGTCAGGGGGAGTTGTATTTGTGTCAGGGGGAGTTGTAGTTGTGTCAGGGGGAGTTGTAGTTGTGTCAGGGGGAGTTGTAGTTGTGTCAGAGGGAGTTGTGTCAGAGGAAGTTGTAGTTGTGTCAGAGGGAGTTGTAGTTGTGTCAGGGGGAGTTGTAGTTGTTTCAAGTGGAGTTGTGATTGTGTCAGTGGGAGTTGTAGTTGTGTCAGTGGGAGTTGTGGTTGTGTCAGATGGAGTTGTAGTTGTCTCAAGTGGGGTTGTAGTTGTCTCAAGTGAAGTTGTAGTTGTGTCAGGGGGAGTTGTGGTTGTGTCAGGGAGAGTTGTAGTTCTGTCAGTGGGAGTTGTAGTTGTGTCAGTGGGAGTTGTGGTTGTGTCAGTGGGAGTTGAGGTTGTGTCAGGGGGAGTTGTAGTTGTGTCAGGGAGAGTTGTGGTTGTGTCAGAGGGATTTGTAGTTGTGTCAGGGGTAGTTGTAGTTGTGGTAGAGGGAGTTGTAATTGTGTCATGGGGAGTCTTGGTTGTGTCAGGGGGAGTCGTGGTTGTGTCAGAGGGAGTTGTGGTTGTGTCAGGTGGAGTTTTGGTTGTGTCAGTGGGAGTTGTAGTTTTGTCAGGTGGAGTTGTGGTTGTGTCAGTGGGAGTTGTAGTTGTGTCAGGGGGAGTTGTAGATGTGTCAGTGGGAGTTGTAGTTGTGTCAGAGGGAGTTGTAGTTGTCTCAAGCTGAGTTGTAGTTGTGTCAGGGGGGGTTGTAGTTGTGTCAGTGGGAGTTGTAGTTGTGTCAGGGGGAGTTGTGGTTGTGTCAGGGAGTTGTAGTTCTGTTAGTGGGAGTTGTAGTTATGTCAGTGGGAGTTGTGGTTGTGTCAGTGGGAGTTGAGGTTGTGTCAGGGGGAGTTGTAGTTGTGTCAGGGAGAGTCGTGGTTGTGTCAGAGGGATTTGTAGTTGTGTCAGCGGTAGTTGTAGTTGTGGTAGAGGGAGTTGTAATTGTGTCATGGGGAGTCGTGGTTGTGTCAGGGGGAGCTGTAGTTGTGTCAGGGGGAGTCGTGGTTGTGTCAGAGGGAGTTGTGGTTGTGTCAGGTGGAGTTTTGGTTGTGTCAGTGGGAGTTGTAGTTTTGTCAGGTGGAGTTGTGGTTGTGTCAGTGGGAGCTGTAGTTGTGTCAGTGGGATTTGTGGTTGTGTCAGAGGGAGGTGTAGTTGTGTCAGTGCGAGTTGAGGTTGTGTCAGGGGGAGTTGTAGTTGTGTCAGGGAGAGTTGTGGTTGTGTCAGAGGGATTTGTAGTTGTGTCAAGGGTAGTTGTAGTTGTGTCAGGGAGAGTTGTGGTTGTGTCAGAGGGATTTGTAGTTGTGTCAGGGGTAGTTGTAGTTGTGGTACAGGGAGTTGTAATTGTGTCATGGGGAATCGTGGTTGTGTCAGGGGGAGTTGTGGTTGTGTCAGGGGGAGTTGTAGTTGTGTCAGGGGGAGTCGTGGTTGTGTCAGAGGGAGTTGTGGTTGTGTCAGGTGGAGTTTTGGTTGTGTCAGTGGGAGTTGTAGTTTTGTCAGGTGGAGTTGTGGTTGTGTCAGTGGGAGCTGTAGTTGTGTCAGTGGGAGCTGTAGTTGTGTCAGTGGGAGTTGTGGTTGTGTCAGAGGGATTTGTAGTTGTGTCAGGGGTAGTTGTAGTTGTGGTAGAGGGAGTTGTAATTGTGTCATGGGGAGTCGTGGTTGTGTCAGGGGGAGTTGTGGTTGTGTCAGGGGGAGTTGTAGTTGTGTCAGGGGGAGTCGTGGTTGTGTCAGAGGGAGTTTTGGTTGTGTCAGTGGGAGTTGTAGTTGTGTCAGGTGGAGTTGTGGTTGTGTCAGTGGGAGCTGTAGTTGTGTCAGTGGGAGTTGTGGTTGTGTCAGAGGGAGTTGTAGTTGTGTCAGTGGGAGTTGAGGTTGTGTCAGGGGGAGTTGTAGTTGTGTCAGGGAGAGTTGTGGTTGTGTCAGAGGGATTTGTAGTTGTGTCAGGGGTAGTTGTAGTTGTGGTAGAGGGAGTTGTAATTGTGTCATGGGGAGTCGTGGTTGTGTCAGAGGGAGTTGTGGTTGTGTCAGGTGGAGTTTTGGTTGTGTCAGTGGGAGTTGTAGTTGTGTCAGGTGGAGTTGTGGTTGTGTCAGTGGGAGCTGTAGTTGTGTCAGTGGGAGTTGTGGTTGTGTCAGAGGGAGTTGTAGTTGTGTCAGTGGGAGTAGAGGTTGTGTCAGGGGGAGTTGTAGTTGTGTCAGGGAGAGTTGTGGTTGTGTCAGAGGGATTTGTAGTTGTGTCAGGGGTAGTTGTAGTTGTGGTAGAGGGAGTTGTAATTGTGTCATGGGGAGTCGTGGTTGTGTCAGGGTGAGTTGTAGTTGTGTCAGAGGGAGTTGTAGTTGTCTCAAGTGGAGATGTGGTTGTGGTAGAGGGAGTTGTAGTTGTGTCAGGGGGAGTTGTGGTTGTGTCAGTGGGAGTTGTAGTTGTGTCAGTGGGAGTTGTAGTTGTGTCAGTGGGAGTTGTAGTTGTGTCAGGGGGAGTTGTGGTTGTGTCAGTGGGAGTTGTAGTTGTGTCAGGGGGAGTTGTAGTTGTATCAAAGGGAGTTGTAGTTGTGTCAGGGGGAGATGTGGTGGTGGCAGTTGGAGTTGTAGTTGTGTCAGGGGGAGATGTGGTTGTGTCAGGGGGAGTTGTAGTTGTGTCAGGGGGAGTTGTAGTTGTGTCAGGGGGAGTTGTAGTTGTGTCAGGGGGAGTTGTAGTTGTGTCAGGGGGAGTTGTGGTTGTGTCAGGGGGAGTTGTAGTTGTGTCAGAGGGAGATGTAGTTGTGTCAGAGGGAGTTGTGTCAGAGGAGGTTGTAGTTGTGTCAGAGGGAGTTGTAGTTGTGTCAGGGGGAGTTGTAGTTGTTTCAAGTGGAGTTGTGATTGTGTCAGTGGGAGTTGTAGTTGTGTCAGTGGGAGTTGTGGTTGTGTCAGATGGAGTTGTAGTTGTCTCAAGTGGGGTTGTAGTTGTCTCAAGTGAAGTTGTAGTTGTGTCAGGGGGAGTTGTGGTTGTGTCAGGGAGAGTTGTAGTTCTGTCAGTGGGAGTTGTGGTTGTGTCAGTGGGAGTTGAGGTTGTGTCAGGGGGAGTTGTAGTTGTGTCAGGGAGAGTTGTGGTTGTGTCAGAGGGATTTGTAGTTGTGTCAGGGGTAGTTGTAGTTGTGGTAGAGGGAGTTGTAATTGTGTCATGGGGAGTCGTGGTTGTGTCAGGGGGAGTCGTGGTTGTGTCAGAGGGAGTTGTGGTTGTGTCAGGTGGAGTTTTGGTTGTGTCAGTGGGAGTTGTAGTTTTGTCAGGTGGAGTTGTGGTTGTGTCAGTGGGAGTTGTAGTTGTGTCAGGGGGAGTTGTAGATGTGTAAGTGGGAGTTGTAGTTGTGTCAGAGGGAGTTGTAGTTGTCTCAAGCTGAGTTGTAGTTGTGTCAGGGGGGGTTGTAGTTGTGTCAGTGGGAGTTGTAGTTGTGTCAGGGGGAGTTGTGGTTGTGTCAGGGAGAGTTGTAGTTCTGTTAGTGGGAGTTGTAGTTATGTCAGTGGGAGTTGTGGTTGTGTCAGTGGGAGTTGAGGTTGTGTCAGGGGGAGTTGTAGTTGTGTCAGGGAGAATCGTGGTTGTGTCAGAGGGATTTGTAGTTGTGTCAGCGGTAGTTGTAGTTGTGGTAGAGGGAGTTGTAATTGTGTCATGGGGAGTCGTGGTTGTGTCAGGGGGAGCTGTAGTTGTGTCAGGGGGAGTCGTGGTTGTGTCAGAGGGAGTTGTGGTTGTGTCAGGTGGCGTTTTGGTTGTGTCAGTGGGAGTTGTAGTTTTGTCAGGTGGAGTTGTGGTTGTGTCAGTGGGAGCTGTAGTTGTGTCAGTGGGATTTGTGGTTGTGTCAGAGGGAGGTGTAGTTGTGTCAGTGTGAGTTGAGGTTGTGTCAGGGGGAGTTGTAGTTGTGTCAGGGAGAGTTGTGGTTGTGTCAGAGGGATTTGTAGTTGTGTCAAGGGTAGTTGTAGTTGTGTCAGGGAGAGTTGTGGTTGTGTCAGAGGGATTTGTAGTTGTGTCAGGGGTAGTTGTAGTTGTGGTACAGGGAGTTGTAATTGTGTCATGGGGAATCGTGGTTGTGTCAGGGGGAGTTGTGGTTGTGTCAGGGGGAGTTGTAGTTGTGTCAGGGGGAGTCGTGGTTGTGTCAGAGGGAGTTGTGGTTGTGTCAGGTGGAGTTTTGGTTGTGTCAGTGGGAGTTGTAGTTTTGTCAGGTGGAGTTGTGGTTGTGTCAGTGGGAGCTGTAGTTGTGTCAGTGGGAGTTGTGGTTGTGTCAGAGGGAGTTGTAGTTGTGTCAGTGGGAGTTGAGGTTGTGTCAGGGGGAGTTGTGTCAGGGAGAGTTGTGGTTGTGTCAGAGGGATTTGTAGTTGTGTCAGGGGTAGTTGTAGTTGTGGTAGAGGGAGTTGTAATTGTGTCATGGGGAGTCGTGGTTGTGTCAGAGGGAGTTGTGGTTGTGTCAGGTGGAGTTTTGGTTGTGTCAGTGGGAGTTGTAGTTGTGTCAGGTGGAGTTGTGGTTGTGTCAGTGGGAGCTGTAGTTGTGTCAGTGGGAGTTGTGGTTGTGTCAGAGGGAGTTGTAGTTGTGTCAGTGGGAGTAGAGGTTGTGTCAGGGGGAGTTGTAGTTGTGTCAGGGAGAGTTGTGGTTGTGTCAGAGGGATTTGTAGTTGTGTCAGGGGTAGTTGTAGTTGTGGTAGAGGGAGTTGTAATTGTGTCATGGGGAGTCGTGGTTGTGTCAGTGGGAGTTGTGGTTGTGTCAGGGGGAGTTGTAGTTGTCTCAAGTGGAGTTGTGGTTGTGTCAGTGGGAGTTGTAGTTGTGTCAGGGGGAGTTGTAGTTGTGTCAGAGGGAGTTGTAGTTGTCTCAAGTAGAGATGTGGTTGTGGTAGAGGGAGTTGTAGTTGTGTCAGGGGGAGTTGTGGTTGTGTCAGTGGGAGTTGTAGTTGTGTCAGATGGAGTTGTATTTGCCTCAAGTGGGGTTGTAGTTGTGTCAGTGGGAGTTGTACTTGTGGTAGAGGGAGTTGTAGTTGTGTCAGGGGGAGTTGTGGTTGTGTCAGGGGGAGTTGTTTTGGTAGAGGGAGTTGTAGTTGTGTCAGGGGGAGTTGTGGTTGTGTCAGGGGGAGTTGTAGTTGTGTCAGGTGGAGTTGTGGTTGTGTCAGTGGGAGCTGTAGTTGTGTCAGTGGGAGTTGTGGTTGTGTCAGAGGGATTTGTAGTTGTGTCAGGGGTAGTTGTAGTTGTGGTAGAGGGAGTTGTAATTGTGTCATGGGGAGTCGTGGTTGTGTCAGGGGGAGTTGTGGTTGTGTCAGGGGGAGTTGTAGTTGTGTCAGGGGGAGTCGTGGTTGTGTCAGAGGGAGTTGAGGTTGTGTCAGTGGGAGTTGTAGTTTTGTCAGGTGGAGTTGTGGTTGTGTCAGTGGGAGCTGTAGTTGTGTCAGTGGGAGTTGTGGTTGTGTCAGAGGGAGTTGTAGTTGTGTCAGTGGGAGTTGAGGTTGTGTCAGGGGGAGTTGTAGTTGTGTCAGGGAGAGTTGTGGTTGTGTCAGAGGGATTTGTAGTTGTGTCAGGGGTAGTTGTAGTTCTGGTAGAGGGAGTTGTAATTGTGTCATGGGGAGTCGTGGTTGTGTCAGAGGGAGTTGTGGTTGTGTCAGGTGGAGTTTTGGTTGTGTCAGTGGGAGTTGTAGTTGTGTCCGGTGGAGTTGTGGTTGTGTCAGTGGGAGCTGTAGTTGTGTCAGTGGGAGTTGTGGTTGTGTCAGAGGGAGTTGTAGTTGTGTCAGTGGGAGTAGAGGTTGTGTCAGGGGGAGTTGTAGTTGTGTCAGAGGGAGTTGTAGTTGTCTCAAGTGGAGATGTGGTTGTGGTAGAGGGAGTTGTAGTTGTGTCAGGGGGAGTTGTGGTTGTGTCAGAGGGAGTTGTAGTTGTCTCAAGTGGAGATGTGGTTGTGGTAGAGGGAGTTGTAGTTGTGTCAGGGGGAGTTGTGGTTGTGTCAGTGGGAGTTGTAGTTGTGTCAGATGGAGTTGTATTTGCCTCAAGTGGGGTTGTAGTTGTGTCAGTGGGAGTTGTACTTGTGGTAGAGGGAGCTGTAGTTGTGTCAGGGGGAGTTGTGGTTGTGTCAGGGGGAGTTGTTTTGGTAGAGGGAGTTGTAGTTGTGTCAGGGGGAGTTGTGGTTGTGTCAGGGGGAGTTGTAGTTGTGTCAGGTGGAGTTGTGGTTGTGTCAGTGGGAGCTGTAGTTGTGTCAGTGGGAGTTGTGGTTGTGTCAGAGGGATTTGTAGTTGTGTCAGGGGTAGTTGTAGTTGTGGTAGAGGGAGTTGTAATTGTGTCATGGGGAGTCGTGGTTGTGTCAGGGGGAGTTGTGGTTGTGTCAGGGGGAGTTGTAGTTGTGTCAGGGGGAGTCGTGGTTGTGTCAGAGGGAGTTGAGGTTGTGTCAGTGGGAGTTGTAGTTTTGTCAGGTGGAGTTGTGGTTGTGTCAGTGGGAGCTGTAGTTGTGTCAGTGGGAGTTGTGGTTGTGTCAGAGGGAGTTGTAGTTGTGTCAGTGGGAGTTGAGGTTGTGTCAGGGGGAGTTGTAGTTGTGTCAGGGAGAGTTGTGGTTGTGTCAGAGGGATTTGTAGTTGTGTCAGGGGTAGTTGTAGTTCTGGTAGAGGGAGTTGTAATTGTGTCATGGGGAGTCGTGGATGTGTCAGAGGTAGTTGTGGTTGTGTCAGGTGGAGTTTTGGTTGTGTCAGTGGGAGTTGTAGTTGTGTCCGGTGGAGTTGTGGTTGTGTCAGTGGGAGCTGTAGTTGTGTCAGTGGGAGTTGTGGTTGTGTCAGAGGGAGTTGTAGTTGTGTCAGTGGGAGTAGAGGTTGTGTCAGGGAGAGTTGTGGTTGTGTCAGAGGGATTTGTAGTTGTGTCAGGGGTAGTTGTAGTTGTGGTAGAGGGAGTTGTAATTGTGTCATGGGGAGTCGTGGTTGTGTCAGGGGGAGTTGTAGTTGTCTCAAATGGAGTTGTGGTTGTGTCAGTGGGAGTTGTAGTTGTGTCAGGGGGAGTTGTAGTTGTGTCAGAGGGAGTTGTAGTTGTCTCAAGTGGAGATGTGGTTGTGGTAGAGGGAGTTGTAGTTGTGTCAGGGGGAGTTGTGGTTGTGTCAGTGGGAGTTGTAGTTGTGTCAGATGGAGTTGTATTTGCCTCAAGTGGGGTTGTAGTTGTGTCAGTGGGAGTTGTACTTGTGGTAGAGGGAGTTGTAGTTGTGTCAGGGGGAGTTGTGGTTGTGTCAGGGGGAGTTGTTGTGGTAGAGGGAGTTGTAGTTGTGTCAGTGGGAGTTGTAGTTGTGTCAGGGGGAGTTGTAGTTGTGTCAGGGGGAGTTGTGGTTGTGTCAGGGGGAGTCGTGGTTGTGTCAGAGGGAGTTGTAGTTGTGTCAGTGGGAGTTGTAGTTGTGTCAGGGGGAGTTGTAGTTGTGTCAGGGGGAGTTGTGGCTGTGTCAGTGGGAATTGTAGTTGTGTCAGGGGGAGTTGTGGTTGTGTCAGTGGGAGTTGTGGTTGTGTCAGGGGGAGTTGTGGTTGTGTCAGGGGGAGTTGTAGTTGTGTCAGGGGGAGTTGTAGTTGTGTCAGTGGGAGTTGTAGTTGTGTCAGAGGGAGTTGTAGTTGTCTCAAGCTGAGTTGTAGTTGTGTCAGGGGGGGTTGTAGTTGTGTCAGTGGGAGTTGTAGTTGTGTCAGTGGGAGTTGTAGTTGTGTCAGGGGGAGTTGTGGTTGTGTCAGTGGGAGTTGTGGTTGTGTCAGGGGGAGTTGTGGTTGTGTCAGGGGGGGTTGTAGTTGTGTCAGTGGGAGTTGTGGTTGTGTCAGTGGGAGTTGTGGTTGTGTCAGGGGGAGTTGTAGTTGTGTCAGGGGGAGTTGTAGATGTGTCAGTGGGAGTTGTAGTTGTGTCAGAGGGAGTTGTAGTTGTCTCAAGCTGAGTTGTAGTTGTGTCAGGGGGGGTTGTAGTTGTGTCAGTGGGAGTTGTGGTTGTGTCAGGGGGAGTTGTAGATGTGTCAGTGGGAGTTGTAGTTGTGTCAGAGGGAGTTGTAGTTGTCTCAAGCTGAGTTGTAGTTGTGTCAGGGGGGGTTGTAGTTGTGTCAGTGGGAGTTGTAGTTGTGTCAGTGGGAGTTGTGGTTGTGTCAGGGGGAGTTGTAGTTGTCTCAAGTGGAGTTGTGGTTGTGTCAGTGGGAGTTGTAGTTGTGTCAGGTGGAGTTGTGGTAGTGTCAGGGGTAATTGTAGTTGTGTCAGTGGGAGTTGTAGTTGTGTCAGGGGGAGTTGTGGTTGTGTCAGGTGGAGTTGTGGTTGTCTGAAGTGGAGTTGTAGTTGTGTCAGGGGGAGTTGTAGTTGTGTCAGGTGGAGTTTTGGTAGTGTCAGCGGTAATTGTAGTTGTGTCAGTGGGAGTTGTAGTTGTGTCAGGGGGAGTTGTGGTTGTGTCAGTGGTAGTTGTAGTTGTGTCAGGGGGAGTTGTAGTTGTATCAAAGGGAGTTGTAGTTGTGTCAGGGGGAGATGTGGTGGTGTCAGTTGGAGTTGTCGTTGTGTCAGGGGGAGATGTGGTTGTGTCAGGGGGAGTTGTAGTTGTGACAGGGGGAGTTGTAGTTGTGTCAGGGGGAGTTGTAGTTGTGTCAGGGGGAGTTGTAGTTGTGTCAGGGGGAGTTGTAGTTGTGTCAGGGGGAGTTGTGGTTGTGTCAGGGGGAGTTGTAGTTGTGTCAGGGGGAGTCGTGGTTGTGTCAGAGGGAGTTGTGGTTGTGTCAGGTGGAGTTTTGGTTGTGTCAGTGGGAGTTGTAGTTGTGTCAGGGGGAGATGTGGTGGTGTCAGTTGGAGTTGTAGTTGTGTCAGGGGGAGATGTGGTTGTGTCAGTGGGAGTTGTAGTTGTGGTAGAGGGAATTGTATTTGTTTCAGGGGGAGTTGTAGTTGTGGTAGTGGGAATTGTAGTTGTGTCAGGGGGAGTTGTAGTTGTGTCAGGCGGAGTTTTAATTGTGGTAGGTGTAGTCACAGGATAGTCACAGCAGCTGCATTTTTGGTTAAAGACCAGACTTGATGGGCAGTATTGGAGGTAGGTTCTTCCATCCCAACAATTGTAAAAAGAATGTGGATCTGCAGTGTTGGTGTATTGCCCATTGCTCTTTCCATTACAGAAGTTATCAATTGGTGTTTGCGGGATAGTCATAGCAGTAGTTGTAGTGGGAGTTGGAGTTGTGGTAGGTGGAGTTGTAGTTATAGTTGTGGTAGGTGGAGTTGTAGTCTTGGTAGGTGGAGTTGTAGTTGTGGTAGTTGGAGTTGGAGTTGTGGTAGGTGGAGTTTTATTTGTAGTTGTGGTAGGTGGAGTTACAGGATACTCACAGCAGCTGCATTTTTGGTTAAAGACCAGACTTGATGGGCAATATTGGAGGTAGGTTCTTCCATCCCAACAATTGTAAAAAGAATGTGGGTCTGCAGTGTTGGTGTATTGCCCATTGCTCTTTCCATTACAGAAGTTATCAATTAGTCTTTGCGGGATAGTCACAGCAGTAGTTGTCGTAGTGGGAGTTGTAGTTGTGGTAGGTGGAGTTGTAGGTGTGGTAGGTGCAGTTGTAGTTGTGGTAGGTGGAGTTTTAGTTGTGGTAGGTGGAGTTGTAGTTGTAGTTGTGGTAGGTAGAGTTTTAGTTGTAGGTGGAGGTTTAGTTGTGGTAGGTTGAGTTTTAGTTGTAGTTGTGGTAGGTGGAGTTGGAGTTGTGGCAGGTGGAGTTGTAGTTGTTGTAGTGGGAGTTGTAGTTGTTGTAGGTGTATTTTGAGTTGTTGTAGGTGGAGTTGGAGTTGTGGTAGGTGGAGTTTTAGTTGTAGTTGTGGTAGGTGGAGTTACAGGATAGTCACAGCAGCTGCATTTTTGGTTAAAGACCAGACTTGATGGGCAGTATTGGAGGTAGGTTCTTCCATCCCAACAATTGTAAAAAGAATGTGGGTCTGCAGTGTTGGTGTATTGCCCATTGCTCTTTCCATTACAGAAGTTATCAAATGGTGTTTGCGGGATAGTCACAGCAGTAGTTGTCGTAGTGGGAGTTGTAGTTGTGGTAGGTGTGGTAGGTGGAGTTTTAGTTGTGGTAGTTGGATTTTTAGTTGTGGTAGGTGGAGTTGGAGTTGTTGTAGATGGAGTTGTAGTTGTGGTAGGTGGAGTTGTAGTTGTGGTAGGTGGAGTTTTATTTGTTGTAGGTGGAGGTTTAGTTGTGGTAGGTGGAGTTTTAGTTGTAGTTGTGGTAGGTGGAGTTACAGGATAGTCACAGCAGCTGCATTTTTGTTTAAAGACCCGACTTGATGGGCAGTATTGGAGGTAGGTTCTTCCATCCCAACAATTGTAAAAAGAATGTGGGTCTGCAGTGTTGGTGTATTGCCCATTGCTCTTTCCATTACAGAAGTTATCAATTGGTCTTTGCAGGATTTTCACCGCATCAGTTGTTGTAGGTGGAGTTTTAGTTGTGGAAGGTGTGGTAGGTGGATTTTTAGTTGTGGTAGGTGGAGTTGTAGTTGTAGTTGTTGTAGGTGGAGTTTTAGTTGTTGTAGGTGGAGTTTTAGTTGTTGTAGGTGGAGTTGTAGTTGTGGTAGGTGGAGTTTTAGTTGTGGTAGGTGGAGTTACAGGATAGTCACAGCAGCTGCATTTTTGGTTAAAGACCAGACTTGATGGGCAGTATTGGAGGTAGGTTCTTCCATCCCAACAATTGTAAAAAGAATGTGGGTCTGCAGTGTTGGTGTATTGCCCATTGCTCTTTCCATTACAGAAGCTATCAATTGGTCTTTGCGTGATAGTCACAGCAGTAGTTGTGGTAGGTGGAGTTTTAGTTGTGGTAGGTGTGGTAGGTGGAGTTTTAGTTGTAGTAGGTGGAGTTGTTGTGGTAGGTGGATTTGTAGTTGTGGTAGGTGGAGTTTTAGTTGTAGTAGGTGGAGTTTTAGTTGTAGTAGGTGGAGTTGTAGTTGTGGTAGGTGGAGTTTTAGTTGTGGTAGGTGGAGTTTTAGTTGTAGTTGTGGTAGGTGGAGTTTTAGTTGTGGTAGGTGGAGTTACAGGATAGTCACAGCAGCTGCATTTTTGGTTAAAGACCAGACTTGATGGGCAGTATTGGACGTAGGTTCTTCCATCCCAACAATTGTAAAAAGAATGTGGGTCTGCAGTGTTGGTGTATTGCCCATTTCTCTTTCCATTGCAGAAGTTATCAATTGGTCTTTGCGGGATAGTCACAGCAGTAGTTGTGGTAGGTGGAGTTTTAGTTGTGGTAGGTGGAGTTGTAGTTGTAGTAGGTGGAGTTGTTGTGGTAGTGGGAGTTGTAGTTGTGGTAGGTGGAGGTGCAGGATAGTCACAGCAGCTGCATTTTTGGTTAAAGACCAGACTTGATGGGCAGTATTGGAGGTAGGTTCTTCCATCCCAACAATTGTAAAAAGAATGTGGGTCGGCAGGGTTGGTGTATTGCCCATTGCTCTTTCCATTACAAAAGTTTGGTGGCACTGCAGCTGTCTCCATGAGGCCAGGATAACCTAAGGAATCAGATCAGAGAGTCATATTGTGTTAATTGTTCTTTAACCCCTTTTTGATCGTAATTTAATATCCTTGCTGAGATTTCTAAACAGAAAGAGCATACATTTGCAATCTGCATAATAAGATGTAACAAAGTCATTAAGATGTGATTACATTAATATGAATGACATTAAATTAAAGACACACACACCGCATGGCAGGATGAGATATCAAGTTTTGAATTTTGGTTACCATGAACCAGAAGATTTTGCAGGTGGCTGAAAAATGACTTGCCCTGTTTACATCATTGTGCACCTTTATTTATCTGCTAGTGCTACTGATCATGTTTAAAGCATGTTATGAACTTACCCAAGCTGGCGATGATCAAACAGAGACCTTCAAAGTGACAGACTAGTTATTATTTGTTTAAAACAAAACAAAGCATAGCATAGTTTACTTAAATTAATGGTAATGGTGACACTGTTTTCTGTAAAGAGCTGAATTAAATGAAATTGTTCATAAGCACCACAAACCAAAAGCCACTGTATTCTCAAAGAGATAAAAAATTGGTAAACAAAACAAAAACTATCTGCGTGGCTAGATACCACTGGAGGTAAATGAGAAAATATGCATTACAATAACTTGTCCAGTGGGCCTTACCTGCAGTTAGAGTGAGTTTGCACATGTTGCCACTATGTAGATAAGCAGAAATAAAATGATTTGGATTAACATTGCTCAGAAAAATATAAACATTACTCAAAAAGAAATCCTCACTCTATATCAATATTATTCATATTATTAACAACACTTTTGCCACACAAATTGCATTTCACGGTGGAAAACTGCACATCTTTCCTGTTCAAAATGGTTTTAGAAAGTAGGTCAGTTTCATATTCTGTGGTGTGTCTACTAGTGCCACTTAGCACTTAGCACAATGTGTGGGTTTTCATTAGTATTAGTACGCTTATTTTTATACACATTACATAGACAGCTGATGTGTTTTTGCCTTTAAGACGTAGACAGGAGTAATTGATGTAGTCCGCACCCAACTTAAACAATACTACATGTTGCGCAAGATAAACACTTAAGTTCTTCAAACCACAAGCTTTTGGCAGATTGTTTGTTTTGTAAAAGAAATGTTCCATTGCAGGATAGTTATTACTCAGCATAGTTTAAGTATCTGTTTTACCCAAATCAATTTTAAAGTAAAGTCATAATATTGGCACAAAAACGCAACTGTACCATCACCTAGTCAGACCCAAGCTCCTGAAATTATACCATTTTACAGTCCCAATGATATTTTACCTTTATCAGGATGGTGGGTTAGGGTCAATCAGTGATTAAACAGCACCTGTAATCATTAAAGAATACAATGTAAAAATGTAAATACACAAATGTAATTAAAACCGAAAGAAATGAGTGATCAGAATTTAGATAAAAACATGAATTAAAACAATATCAAAAGTATAGGGCGCATAAGGACATGGTGCTCAGATCAGGAGGGATTAAACTGAACTGGTTGGTTACTGTATGATTATAATCAATCAAGTTTGAATAATGAATTGCCTGCATTATGCAAAAATCCTTGGTATGACTGAAATGATCATATGTACATTATTGAGACCACAAACAATAATAATAATAATAATAATAATAATAATAATAATAACAATAACATTAGAAAGCTACAACAAAATTAAAAGAGAACAATTCTGCACAGTGCCTGCTAGTAGAGTTTAGATTCTCTGCCCGAGCCCAAGCCCAACTCGAGCCCGGCCCGACCAGGCCATTATTTTCCGCCACTATCGCCGGGCCCTTGATCAAGCATTTGTGTTTATTTTTAATCATACTTTATTAGCCTAATTGGGTGGGGAGAATGCTAATGCCATAATCAGAAATATTATCTATAGAGGCTATATTTAGGCCAAAGTAACAAATGTGTCCAAAAAGTTACACAAGTTGGACTACAGTTACAAAATGCAACACTTGCACAGAGTCTCTGCCTCTCGCACGCATCACGCCGGGCCTGCTGGGCTTAAGGCGAGACACGGCAGGCAAAAACATCGTTTTTTTCCACTGGTCAATTTGGAGATTTTGGGCTATTTGTCTTCAATAACATGTCTTCTTTCAGACTTGTGGTGAAATAAAGTCCGAAATACACATTTAGGTCTTTATTTTACTACACTTTGTCTGATTGCGGCGGTAGATTTCACCTAAATTCAACAAAAGTTGGCGTTCTAAATCATCGCGCTGCTCCGCGATCGCTGTCTGCACCCTGTCATCACATATACCGTTGGAAAGCTCTCTTTCTCCTGTACAATGCTGTCGGATCCAAATATGGTCATTTCCTTTTCATCAGCAACCAATCGTGAAAGTAAAAGGGGGGATTTAACTGAAAATGCGCAATCTCATTGGCTGATGCCAATTTCTGACAACGTGATTCGTTCAGAATTGTCACGTGACGTGCTCTGACATTTCCGCGGTAGCTCAAAATGTTGAAAGAAATGCGTCGAAAACGGCTGAAAATCACCTCAGAGAAGAAGAAAACAGTTGTTATTAGCAACAAGACACAGAGGATCACAAACTAAGACAGCAGATGATGAAATGACTTCACATAGTACGTTGATGTTTAAACTGTCGTTCAGAAAACAGGAGTGTTCAGACAGCGGAGGTAATCAGACTCTCTCTCTCTCTCTCTCTCTCTCTCTCCCTCTCTCTCTCTCTCTCTCTCTCTCTCCCTCTCTCTCTCTCTCTCTCTCTCCCTCTCTCTCTCTCTCTCTCTCTGTCTCTCTCTCTTTCTCTCCCTCTCTCTCTGTCTCTCTCTCTCTCTCTCTCCCTCTCTCTCTCCCTCTCTCTCTCTCTCTCTCTCTCTCTCTCTCTCTCTCTCTCCCTCTCTCCCTCCCTCTCTCTCTCCCTCTCTCTCTGTCTCTCTCTCATAGCCTACATGTCATATATTAAATATTTGTCACATATGTACCACACTGTACTGATCGCGATACAACACACTATATTACAAAACAATTACATTACACAACAGTTACAGTTTTGTATAATATAATTACTATATAATAGGCTACTAAACAGATCTGTAATGTTGGGATCCTAAGTGGTGTGAGTCCCTCAGGCTGTAGCAGGCAGATCCATATGTAGCTGTCAGTGGAGCTGCTGTCACCTCTCCTAGGAGAACTACCAGCTTCTCTTCTGGTCTTAACTTTTTTTGGCTATTTTTCCAAGGTGTAAATCTCTTAGTGAAGATAGTTTTTCCCAGTGGAGGAGGAAGTGTATCTCTGTCTGACCCAGCTGGTGGTCACTGAGCCTGTATTTAGTCAGGATCCGTCTCTTCTTTGTATCTCTGACAGTGTGAAGATAATCTGTCAAATAATAATTTAGTCTACTTTGTTTGCTTTCTCCAATGTTCTAAATATTGGTCTTTTGAATGAGTCATAATTAGTTTTGTTCTGTTGTGTTATGAACCAGTGCTGATGGGAGCCTGGTTAGTTATCTTCACCATCAGCTGACTGAGAGGACTGGTTCTGGTTAGTTATCTTCACCATCAGCTGACTGAGAGGACTGGTTCTGGTTAGTTATCTTCACCATCAGCTGACTGAGGGGACTGGTTCTGGTTAGTTATCTTCACCATCAGCTGACTGAGGGGACTGGTTCTGGTTAGTTATCTTCACCATCAGCTGACTGAGGGGACTGGTTCTGGTTAGTTATCTTCACCATCAGCTGACTGAGAGGACTGGTTCTGGTTAGTTATCTTCACCATCAGCTGACTGAGGGGACTGGTTCTGGTTAGTTATCTTCACCATCAGCTGACTGAGAGGACTGGTTCTGGTTAGTTATCTTCACCATCAGCTGACTGAGGGGACTGGTTCTGGTTAGTTATCTTCACCATCAGCTGACTGAGGGGACTGGTTCTGGTTAGTTATCTTCACCATCAGCTGACTGAGGGGACTGGTTCTGGTTAGTTATCTTCACCATCAGCTGACTGAGGGGACTGGTTCTGGTTAGTTATCTTCACCATCAGCTGACTGAGGGGACTGGTTCTGGTTAGTTATCTTCACCATCAGCTGACTGAGGGGACTGTTTTGTGGGAAAAGTAAGCTGGAGCAGCAGCAAGTATGGCCATGAAGGTGCCTCTGTCATGCTTTCTGTTATGGAGAAGTTGTGGCTTCAGAGCTCAGTTGTGACGGTCAATTCAATGAGAGAAACTGATATGCTCAGGACCTCAAAAGCTGAGGCCGTCACAGCTGCCAGTGTAAAACATAGTCTAGAGTCTAAGCACAGCTAAAATACATATGGTGCTGGAATGGACAGTTAGACTTTAAAAAGCTGTTACGTCCATTGTTGGTCTTGTTCTGTGTCCATACAACTGTCCAGCGTGGGTTTTGTCTGCAACTTTGTGCATGATACGCCAATGTTAATTCATTGAGTTACTGCAGTTGTAGGCCTTGTATGCCTGCCATTTTATTAAATAATCAATTTTCATGAGCTTGAAATATTCTATATTATTATCACTAAGGGCCTGGGCATTTATTCTGTTTTTGAGCAATTTTTCCAATAGAAATGTATTAAATTCCACTATTTAAATCTTTAAATGCGGTTTTCTCAAAATGAGTTTTTTGTCATTCTCCAGTATAAACATCTCAGCCTGTGTAGCACCTATGTACACCAAACTTTCCAGTTATACACTTAGTAGTATTCTGAAGATATTTACAGAGGGATTTGTTAATAAATCATTCCTGCCCTGATTTATGTGAAATGAACATCATTTTAAACAAATTTCTGTAGTTCTAACAACTCTGACTTGTAGTTGAGAACATCAGTTATAACAGCCCACGTATTAAAAAAGTGTTGGGTTGAAATCGGGCTCGGGCTCATAATTACAGTTAATGTGTCGGGCCGGGCTCGGACACAACGTGCACGGGCTTAGGTAGGGTCGGGCTTGATTTTTTTGGGCCCAATCTAAGCTCTACCTGCTAGTTCACTCCCCTTCCCTAAAATGTGTTTAGTATAGCCAGTTAGAGATTGAGCAGGTAGGCTATAGCACTATACATAGCAACAACAAATGCAAAAATGTAATTTGTCAAAATCAGAGTAAAAGGGATACTTACAAATTGTGCCTGGTGGATGCCTGGTGGATGTGTGATGGATGCCTGGTGGATGTCTGAGCAGTTTATATTTGGTAGACAGCTGAGGTAGCTGTTAGGGTTAGGGTGCGGATAATTACTCCAAGTTCCTGTAGTTCCTGTTGTTCCTGGCCAGGTGGTAATATAATTTCATCAATCAACAAATATTTTTTAAAGAATATCATATGTAAGATGTGTTTAATTACAGTATGCTGACATTATGTGGCAGTTAACTAGGCAGGGGTACTTTCTGAATTGTTGCATGGAATTGTGCAATGTCCTAATTATACTCTGTAACTTGGTACAAAAGAGCAGAATCACGTCACGCCATGTCCTTTTGAATTTGATTTCAAATTACATTTGCAAAAATAGCATGATACCACCATGTTTAAATGTCTGTTTTAGAAGATGTTTGTTGTTTCAGGGGACCCTGCAGTCATCATTACTAATGTGACCTAGAGACTGAGTCAGACCACTTACAAAAACTTGAAATTGATATATTAAGCAAAGTATGTAGCTAATGTATGTAGGTTAAGAACAACAACACAGCGGCCTAACTTTGTTTTTATACTTCCGGAATTTTTTTCTCATCACGAGGAAAAGGGAGTTTTACACACACACACACACACACACACACACACATAGAGACACACACACATAGAGACACACACACACACATATATAGACACTCTCAAACTAGTATGAAGTGAATACATTGAGTATGTGGTATGTGTTTCCACTCCATGGGTAAAAGTATCAAAACGTTGCAGTAGGTTTTAACTGTCTAACCAAAAACTTTACGTTGCAATCTAATTAGTGTTTACCTGACCCTACTGCGTTGTGCCTATTATTTTTTAATAAGTATCTCTCTCTCTTTTGTCTTCTTTTATGTCCCTTGCCAGCCTCGAGTATTGGAACACCTTACAGGGCGTTGAATGTTTAGCAGGTGAAAAGCAGATCATAGGTGTAGCAGGAGTGACAAATACGCCATTCTCTGGAATCATAATTTATTCTGCGTAATGGGTGTGATGTAGAACATGTCTTTGCTGGGATGTAATTTATGGCATTCCTGTTTCAAGTTAAGATGCCTTTCGTTGTTCCCTGCCTTGTTAATGAAATTAATTAGTGTCAATTAAATGGGGCATCATGGAAATCAGAACAACACACACACACGCTCTCACACACACACACACACACACACACACACACACACACACACACACACACACACACACACACACACACACACACACACACACACACACACACACACACACACACACACACACACACACACACACACACACACAGACACACACACACACACACAGACACACACACACACACACACACACACACACACACACACACACAGACACACAGACACACACACAACACACAGACACACAGCACAGACACACACACACACACACACACACACACACAACACACACACACACACACACACACACACACAGACACACACACACACACACACACACACACACACACACACACACACAGACACACAGACACAAACACACAAACACACAGACACACAGGCACAGACACACACACACACACACACACACACACACACACACACACACACACACACACACACACACACACACACACACACACACACACACACACACACACACACACACACACACACACACACACACAGAGACACACACACACACACACACACACACACACACACACACAACACACACACACACACAGAGACACACACACACACACACACACACACAGAGACACACACACACACACACACACACACAGACACAGACACAGACACACACACACACACACACACACACACACACACACAAACACAGACACACACACACACACACACACACACACACACACACACACACAGACACACACACACACACACAGACACACACACACACAGACACACACACACACAGACACACACACACACAGACACACACACAACCCTGCCTTAGTCCATGTTCCCCATACATTTGAGGTAAAGGAGAGGCCAAGTTGTTTTGTTAAGAATGTTCACCTTTTGAAACAAGGACTCCTCTTCCCCATGTCCCCAGCTCCAGTGACCTGTCCAGAGTAGAGGCGCGGGAGATGGATATAGTTCAATATTGCAACATTTTCTGCAAGAAATTATATTGGTACAGTCACTACATGTATTACAATAGGCAAATAATGTTTAACAAATTCTCTGCACTGAAGACGATTGTGTGCATTACTAACACAAGGGCAAGTGGCAAATTTGTATTTGAAGGACTCAAATATATAGCCTAGCCTAACTTGATGAACATTTTAATAATAATGGGGTAAGGAACCACATCCTGGGTGAAATAATGTTCAGATCAGACTACTAGAAGGCATGGAATCGAAATAATTGAATTGCAATACTTAATGACATGAAATGTAATTGTTGAAAAAATAATGTCCACCTCTTTACACGTCTCCTCACTTCTGCCACCGTGTCCAGTGTCATTTCCACCAGTCTTTGGCTCCACTCTACACATGAGGGGAAATACAAAAGGAAGAATGCTTAATGTCAATGTTAATGATGATGCTTAACTCATGCCAGTATAACAAACCTAGAAGCAGATCATATCTTAGTCATCTTAAAGGAGAACTCCGGTCGATTTCAACCCGTAGCTCTGTTGTGTGTAAATGTGGAGTGCTGTCAGTAGAGAGAAAAACTAAACCAATCGGTGCTGTCTACACCGTGTTATCCTCCTGCTAGCATTAGCACCCAACAGGCTGAAACAGGGCAAGTTTTAAACATGTTTTTAGCCTCTTAACATGTTCAAAATGTCATTACAAGTGCCTACCCATGTGCAGTGATTCCTTCCGAGTAAACACAGTGAATCTGACTGCAGTAGATGTGACAGAAATGCATGAAAGTTGTGCTAATTCAGCTCTGTTTAGTTCTGGTGTTGAGACGGCAGTAAGACGAGTGCTTAGGGACTGTCTACAAACTACAACACTGAAAAGAGATACAACAACAATATGTAGGCTATTAATTTAATGATTAAATAAGGTAGTGTGTCCAAACTTACCTCAATTATAACATGTATCCTGCTAGTTGTACTACAGCACTTACTTTTAAAAAATAAGCATATGCCTATTTTTGAAAATATGTTTGCTTCTCTTTTCAAAGTTGTAGTTTGTAGACGGTCCCGAAGCACTCCTTGCAGTATCAACACCAGAACTAAACAGAGCTGGATTAGCACAACTTTTATGCATTTCTTTCACATCTACTGCAGTCTGATTCACTGTGTTCACTCGGAAGGAATCACTGCACATGAATAGGCACGTGTAATGACATTTTGAACACGTTAAGAGGCTAAAAACAAGTTTATAACTTGCCCCGTTTCAGCCTGTTGGGTGCTAATGCTAGCAGGAGGATAACACGGTGTAGGCAGCACCGATTGGTTTAGTTTTTCTCACTACTGACAGCACTCCACATTTACACACAACAGAGCTACGGGTTGAAATTGACCGGAAATCTCCTTTAACTTTAACATTAATAGAATGTTGATATCAATTAAATCATCTGGTAAGTCTACTGAGTACGTTACTGTAGAGTCTGCTGCCAACATGTTACAAAGCTAGTCATGCTAAAATGTCTGGAATATCAGCCCACCTTTTGAAGAAATCAGTCAGTTTTCTCTTCTTGGGTGGATATGCTCCACTCATTTCAATTTATCTCTGAAAGTTGGAAATTAAATCAACCATTTATTCATTAACCACCGAGTTTATTACCCCCCTCGCCCCACAGCCTACTCTGCTTCATACCATGTATTAAGGACCATTTGATGCTAGCTAGCTAGCTGGCGTCATTTCACATTCATCAATTTATGCACAAGTCACAAAAACAAAATCAATCTATCCTTGTGGAAAGGTTGCTTGGTAGCTCAAAGTACAGTGCTGCTCATGAATATAGGAACCTATGCTAAAGTTGAATAAAAAGAGGAATAAAAAAATGATCTTTTGGAAATTGATCTTAATGCCTTAATTGAAAAACGTAGGAAAAATCCAACCTTTAAGGACACCAATTTTCTTTGTGAATGAATAATGTATTGTAAATAAATAAATGTTCTTCCTTAAACTACAGGGGCCATAAGTCAGTACACCCCTATGTTAAATTCCCATAGAGGCAGGCAGACTTTTATTATGAAAGGCCAGTTATTTCATGGATCCAGGATACTATGCATCCTGATAAAGTTCCCTTCGTCCCCACATCATCACATACCCTTCACCATACCCCCACATCATCACATACCCTTCACCATACCCCACATCATACCCTTCACCATACCCCCCACATCACCCTCACCATCCCCCCACATCATACCCTTCACCATACCCCCACATCATCACATACCCTTCACCATACCCCCACATCATCACATACCCTTCACCATACCTAGAGATTGGCATGGGGTACTTTCCATAAAATCATCTCTCAATGCAAATCAAACCAGCTATTAGGCTAACTGAAATAAAAACATGCCAATCTGTAGGTATGGTGAAGGGTATGTGATGATGTGGGGGTATGGTGAAGGGTATGTGATGATGTGGGGGTATGGTGAAGGGTATGTGATGATGTGGGGCTATTTTAATTCCAAAGGCCAAGGGAACTTTATCAGGATGCATAGTATCCTGATAAGCAAGTCTGACATTTCTGTAATTCACAGAGATCAAACACAGATATGCTGACAGAATAGATTGCTAGTTTATTTTGAGTAGCCAGTTTGGCTGATAATCCGGTGTGAAGTAAAATGCTCAAAACATCTCCTGAGAAAAATCACACGGTCAACCTAGTCTTGGTTATTTAATTGAGATTTAGTCTAATTTTCCTTACCTTGTCATTCAAGGCCAGGGCAATGTTTGTACGACCAACGTTGTGCTCTCAGATAAACTTGTCAAAGTCGATCTGCTGCAGCAGCGGCGGCCTGCAGCTCGTGAGATTTTTATTATTAATGGATTTTTCGAAGGCAGTAGAATGTCTTCTCGAACTTTCGTGCGCTTCCACATCCCGCACAACTACGGATCTCCTAGGAACATTCATCAAAAGATATATTGATGCGTACATTTATCCATGTCGGAGTTCCGAGTAGTAGCCTAAACCTACCTTGATGCGCATGCGCGAGTGGTGCACGATGGTCGACTGACAACGAGATTAAGCAGCTGAACAAGAATACGGCCATGTTCCGATTGTTCTCATCTCAGCTCTGCCGATACAAAATAGACATGCCATTTCAAAAATCTTTCATTTATTGTCAGAAATATGTTTTCAAAAGCATCACTTTCATCAAATGTTATGTGACATATTTCCAGTAGGCAACTGACTGCAAGCAGGCACATCAGGACACAAACGAGCAGGCCCAATTTAACCACTGCGCACACACATACGCACACACGCACACGTGTGTGTGTGTGTGTGTGTGTGTGTGTGTGTGTTGTCTGTGTCTCACCTTGGTGTTCTGGTCCAGACTGTGACAGAGAACCTGCCAGGGAGCAGTGTACCTGAACATCTCAACTGGTTCTACTGGATCTGCTGGTTCTGGTTCTGGTTTGTATGATGGTGATGTCAAACCTTCAGCCAGCAGGAACCAATCAGCATTGACCCTGAGAGAGACAGTAAACATTGATCACTTTGTTGAAGTTCTTAATGAAGGCGGCTGTCCAATCAGAGAGCTTCAACTAAGTAAACAGGAAGTCAGTTGTACCAGCTGTAAGTGTTTAACTCATCAATAAGAAATATTAAAAATCAGAAGTCAAAGTCAAATTATTTTAATATATCGACACATTTTACTGTTCTGTGCTTGAATCTCACACACACACAAACACACACCCAGACAGAGGCACAGACAGACACACACACACACACACACACACACACACACACACACACACACACACACACACACAGATTTTCATTTTAACATTTTTTAGTGTGTTTTGAATTCTCTCTAATAAAGTTATAATTTGGAGGTTTTGAAGAGATGGATTCACCTTAATCTAAACTTCTTTGATAAAATAATAGATGAAGTATATTCATATATTAGTACTATAAAGTATATAGATATACATATAGTTTGTTTATAGAGGAAGTTAAAATATTTACTCAAGAAAATCAGAGTCAGAAACAGAAATGACTGGATACAATTTGAAATAAAAACATTCAGCGTCCAATCACATCGTCTGCCTGTCAGAGGTGGGCGGGGCTAAGACAGCTTACATTTCTTCACATCACTTTGAACAAACTGACTTCACTCAGACACGTGTGATGTCACGATGATGTCACAAAAGCAAACAAACAAACAAAGAGAAGAACAGAATGTCGACTCACCTGCAGGTTCAGCTAATGCAGCAGGACTGAGAGAGACAGAGAGAGGGAGGGAGGGAGACAGAGAGAGGGAGAGAGAGACCGAGAGAGAGAGAGAGAGAGAGAGAGAGAGAGAGAGAGACAGAGAGAGAGACAGAGAGAGAGACAGAGAGAGACTGAGAGAGAGAGAGACAGAGAGAGAGACAGAGACAGAGAGACACTGAGAGAGACAGAGAGAGAGAGAGACAGAGAGGGAGAGAGGGAGTATGTGTGTCTGTCTGTGTGTCTCTCTGTGTGTGTGTATGTGTGTGTATGCGTATGTCTGTGTGTGTGACTGTGTGTGTGTGTGTGTGTGTGTGTGTGTATGCATGTGTGTGTGTTTGTCTGTGTGTGTGTGTATGCATATGTGTGTGTGTGTGTGTGTGTGTGTGTGTGTGTGTGTGTGTGTGTGTGTGTGTGTGTGTGTGTGTGTGTGTGTGTGTGTGTGTGTGTGTGTGTGTGTGTGTGTGTGTGTGTGTGTGTGTGTGTGTGTGTGTTGCTGAGCAGCAGGAATGCTGCTGACTGACAGAAACCGTCACAAACACCGACCGCAGCAGATAAATAGTCTGGTGATGTTCCTGTTTGGCTTGTTTTTTTACTGCAGAAGAGTTTAATATTATGGTTTTGAATTCTCATATTTATTTGTTTGACGTTCTTTTACCCATTTTGTCAGAGTGGTTTGAAATCTCTAACTTGTGCACATAAAGAATAGAGAGTTGAAAACAGATAATTAAAGATGGATTCACAAGTGGGAAGAAGTGTGTATGAACTGTCATAAATATATCAGCAGTAATCTGTGGAAGTTAGATTAATATGTCTGTGTGTGATACTTTAAATTCCTCACGGGGGAGACAAAAACTGTACACAAACACAGACACACACCAGACACACACACACACACACACAACAACAACACGGTGCATCATGTGGGAGCAGCCACATGATGCAGCTGCACGCCATCTTCTCCGTTCATCTCGTGGACCACTGAGAGACACAATCACAAAACAGAACTCAGACTACATCTTCATATATATACCCATATATCATGTTACTCAGGCTACATCTCCATATATATACACATATATCACGTTACTCTGACTACATCTCCATATATATACACATATATCATGTTACTCCGACTATATCTCCATATATACACATATGATGTTACTCTGACTACATCTCCATATATTTACACATATATCACGTTACTCTGGCTACATCTCCATATACATACAAATATATCACGTTACTCAGACTACATCTCCATATATATACACATATCACGTTACTCAGGCTACATCTCCATATATATATATATATATATATATATATATATATATATATATATATATACACATATATCACGTTACTCTGGCTACATCTCCATATATATATACACATATGTCACGTTACTCAGACTACATCTCCATATATCTACACATATATCACGTTACTCCGACTACATCTCCATATATATATATATATATATATATATATATATATATATATATATATATATATATATATATATATATACACATATATCATGTTACTCCGACTACATCTCCATATATATACACATATATCACGTTACTCCGACTACATCTGCATACATATATATATATATACACATATCACGTTACTCAGGCTACAATTCAAAATATATACACATATATCACGTTCAGGGCATGAAGTTAACTTTTTTGACCACCAGCCACTGTGGCAGGTGGATTTTTAAATCCACCTGCCACAGGGACTTTTTACCAGCCACTTTTTTTTTGCGTCATAAAAGGTGAAAAACAGGAATTGCTGTGACTCTATGATCCTGTCCTGTCCTATTGATGGTAGCCCGCCTTGATAATCCTGCATAGGGGCCCGGTGTTGGCATTGTCATTGGCTTGTTGATCTTTACATTGTTTAGTTAATTTCCTATCCTGGCCTGGGACACACATTCATACGGTTTAATAAAGTACTTATTGGACTTTAACTTATCATTGCACTTACAATAACGAGTGTAGCTGTCCTCAATTTAGGTCATCCTGTAGGTCTCATCTGCATTTTTTCCTGCATCCACCGTGTGCGTTTGTGTGTGTGTCTGTGCGTGCGTGTGTTTGTGTGTGTGTTTGTGTGTGATTGTGTGTGCGCGTCAGTCGCGGGGGAAACGGAGCAGCCCCGCCCGCTGCAGAGAGCCGACAATTTGAAACAGCAGCCGCTGACTTTAGAGTGAAAAAACGTTACAGCGTACATTTATGTTAAAATGTATACAGGTTGGCAGGACGGTCTGAAATGTTTTGACGGTCTTTCGCTGTACGTTTTGTTTGTAATGTGAGATGTTCGAGTCACATACACGTCTCGTCTTCATATCAGAAACTAGGAAATGAAATTGACCCGTTCTCACTCCCGCTTGGTCAGTGGCTGCACGTGGGATGCTGGGATTGTGTGAGTAATGAAAATGCGATAGGGGGCCCCGGCTTTCAATCAATGTCCTCCAGTGATGCGGGCCCCTGATTGGACCAGGCCCGTAAGCAACCGTGTACCCTGCTTACCGATAGTTACGAGTCTGAATCACTCAATTCTCATTGGCTACCCGCCAATGTGGCAGGTAGATTGACAGTTTCACCCGCCAATCACAAAAGTTACCCGCATTTGGCGGGTGGGCGGGTGCCAATTTCATGCCCTGATCACGTTACTCCGGCTACATCTCCATATATATATATATATATATATATATATACATATATCATGTTACTCCGACTACATCTCCATATATATATACACATATATCATGTTACTCCTACTACATCTCCATATATATACACATATATCATGTTACTCCGACTACATCTCCATATATTACATTATTACATTACATGTCATTTAGCTGACGCTTTTATCCAAAGCGACTTACAATTAAGTGCTTTCAACTGTGAAGGTTCAAACTCCAGACCACAAGTAGTAAGAGCAAATACAGTAGCTTTAAATAGGCAAAGCTACAAAGAGACATATGAAAGTGCAGGTTCGAAAGTGCAAGTTCAAGATTTTTTTTTTTTTTTTTTTTATCCGAGGTGTAGTCGGAAGAGATGCGTTTTTAGCCTTCGGCGGAAGATGTGTAGGCTTTCGGCCATCCTGATATCGATGGGGAGCTCGTTCCACCATTTGGGAGCCAGGACAGTGAACAGTCGGGATTTCGTTGAGTGATTAGTTCTCCCTCGCTGTGAGGGAGCAGCCAGCAGTTTGGCTGATGCAGAGCGAAGTGGGCGGGTTGGGGTATATGGTTTGACCATGTTCTGGATGTAAGCGGGTGCTGATCCATTCGTGGCCCTGTACGTAAGTGCTAGTGTCTTGAAGCGGATGCGGGCCGCAATTGGTAGCCAGTGAAGAGAGCGGAGGAGAGGTGTAGTGTGAGAGAACTTGGGGAGGTTGAAGACAAGTCGAGCCGCTGCATTCTGAATGAGCTGCAGGGGTTGGATGGCACATGCAGGCAGGCCAATCAGGAGGGAGTTGCAGTAGATGACTAGAGCCTGAACCAGAACCTGAGCCGCCTTCTGCGTTAGAAGGGGACGTATCCTTCTGATGTTATGCAGCATGTATCTACATGATCGGGTGGTTGCAGCAATGTTAGCAGTGAAGGAGAGTTGGTCGTCAAGTGTTACACCCAGGTTTCTAGCAGTCTTGGTGGGGACTACTATAGAGTTGTCAATTGTTATAGTCAGGTCTTGGGTAGGAGAGCCCTTCCCTGGAAGGAAAAGGAGCTCAGTCTTGTCGAGGTTGAGTTTCAGATGGTGTGTGGACATCCAAGAAGAGATGTCAGTCAGACAGGCCGAGATACGTGCTGCTACCTGAGTTTCAGACTCAGGAAAGGAGAGAATTAGTTGGGTGTCATCTGCGTAGCTGTGATAAGAAAAGCCGTACGACTGAATGACAGACCCGAGAGAGTTGGTGTACAGAGAGAAGAGGAGGGGACCCAGGACTGATCCCTGAGGAACCCCAGTTTTAAGTGGGCAAGGTTCTGAGCAAGACCCTCTCCAGGTTACCCGGTAGGTTCGGTCTGCCAGGTAAGATGTGAGTAATGAGAGTGCAGAGCCTGAGACACCCAGATTTCGGAGTGTCGAAATGAGGATCTGGTGGTTCACTGTGTCAAAGGCAGCAGAAAGATCCAGAAGGATGATAATGGAAGAGAGAGAGGTTGTTCTAGCGATGTGAAGCTGCTCAGTGACAGCAAGGAGGGCAGTTTCTGTTGAGTGGCCAGCCTTGAAGCCAGACTGGTGGGGATCAAGAAGGTTGTTCTGGTGGAGATAGGTAGAGAGTTGATTATAAATGGCACGCTCAAGAGTTTTAGATATAAATGGAAGAAGGGAGACGGGTCTATAGTTATTTACATCAGAGGAGTCGAGTGTTGGTTTTTTGAGCAGTGGGGTCACTCTTGCCTCTTTGAGAGCATCGGGGAAACAGCCAGTTGACAAGGAGATGTTAATGAGATGGGTAAAGAAAGGAAGGAGGTCAGGAGCAATGACCTGGAGAAGGTGAGAAGGGATAGGATCCAGGGGGCAGGTGGTTGGGCAGGCAGAGGTAATCAAAGTAAGAATTTGATTTGGAGATAAAGGGGTGAAAGAGGAAAGAGTACTGGATGTGATGGATGGTAAGGTGATTTCAGAAGGTGTGGTGGAGAATGAAGAGCGTATGTCATCTATCTTTTTTACAAAGTAGTTGAAAAAGTGGGTTGGTAGGAGGGAGGAGGGAGGAGGTGGACTGGGGGAATCTAGGAGGTTAGAGAAGATGGAAAAAAGTTTTTTGGGGTTCGAGAAAGAGGATTCAATTTTGGTTTGATAAAAAGAGCTTGTGGCTGCAGAAATAGAGGCAGCGAAGGAGGAAAGAAGAGACTGATAGGTAAGCAGATCATCTGGGTGTTTAGATTTCTGCCATTTCCTTTCCGCTGCCCGTATAGTTGATCTTTCAGCACGTACTGAGTTAGATAACCACGGAGCTGGGGAGGATTTGCGAGCCTGTCGTGAAGTAAGAGGGCAGAGAGAGTCGAGAGAGGAGGATAGAGTAGAGAAGAGAGTGTCTGTGGCATCATTGGGAGACATGAGTAAGAAAGAGTCGGATGGAGGGAGGGTTGATAAAGTACATGCCGCCAGAGAAGAAGGAGAGAGTGAACGAATATTACGGCGGACAGGTATGGTGTCTCTTGAGATATGGTTGTGAGCTTGGGAGAGCGGGAGAGAGTAAGAGATGAAGAAATGGTCTGAGGTATGGAGTGGAGTAACAGTGAGGTTGGCTGTAGAGCAGTTTCTGGTTAATATGAGATCTAAGTGGTTGCCAGCTTTGTGAGTGGGTGGTATAGGAGAGAGTGAGAGGGCAAAAGAAGAAGGTGAGAAAAGGCAGCTGACTTCTCTGTCTGGATGTTGAAGTCGCCCAGAAGTACCAGCAGAGGGCCAGTTTCAGGGATGTTTGAAAGAAGGACATCCAGGTCCTCCAAAAACTCTCCCAGAGGACCTGGTGGGCGGTAGATAACAATGATGACTAGTTGTACCGGATGGGTTATGGTGACAGCATGAAGTTCAAAAGATTGTGGAGTGAACTGTAGCAATGGGTAGAGAGAAAATCTCCACTTGGGGTTAATGAGTAGGCCTGTCCCCCCACCTCTCCCAGTGGGTCTTGGTGTGTGGGTGAAAGAGTAGGCAGAAGAAAGGGCAGCAGGGGTGGATATGTTGGTCGGTGTAATCCAGGTCTCAGTGAGAGCAAGAACGTCAAGGGATTTCAGGCTGGCAAAGCCAGAGATGAACTCAGTCTTGCGAGTGGCAGACTGGCAGTTCCACAGGCCACCTGCAACAAGGTGTTGAGTGTGTTTGGAACGGGTGGGATAGGTAAGAGAGGTGGGGTTGCGGAAATGTTGTGAGCTAATGCGTGGTTTGTAGTATCTCCGAAAGGAAACACGGACAGGAATGGAGAAGCAGCACATTTCCAGATGAAGACACCGAGCAGTTAAGTGAGATAAAGATAAGATAAAGACAAGGTTAAGCCCACTTAGCCTCCCACGAAGACTCCTGCGTAGACTCCTTTGTCTTTGTCCTCCGAGTCTTCGTCCGATGAGGCTGCCACTTCACGCAATTACCAACATTAAATCCAAGGAGGTGATTGGTGTTGGCTACAGGTGGGGAGGCCACACCCTGGCTAATCAGTAAAAAACACCTGAGAGTCGTTAACCTCCACTCCCCAAATTCACACTTTACACTAACTAGTTTCACTTTAAGAAAATCCTCTAAATTATGCCTAACAACACAACCAATCAAGCAAAGAACACACAGCAGCAGTAGAAAGTAGAAAAGTACAAGAAGCAGCAAAAACCCAAATAGAGTCTGTACTTAACTTAATATCTAGCAGTCCAGTAGTCAGTTCCTTCAGAAATCAAATGCACAAATACACATATATCACGTTACTCAGGCTACATCTCCATATATATATATATATACACATATATCATGTTACTCTGACTACATCTCCATATATATACACTTATATTACGTTACTCAGGCTCCATCTCCATATATATACACTTATATTACGTTACTCAGGCTCCATCTCCATATATATACTACATATACACTACTATATCTCCACCTCTACGTTACTCTGACTACATCTCCACCTCTACATTACTAAGACTACATATTCACCTCTACGTTACTCTGACTACATCTCCACCTCTGCATTACTAAGACTACATCTCCACCTCTACGTTTACATTACTCTGACTACTTCTCCACCTCTATGTTACTCAGACTACATCTCCACCTTTACATTACTCTGACTACATCTCCACCTTTACGTTACTCAGACTACATCTCCACCTCTACGTTTTGGTTTTTAAGCGTTTGAGTTTTGAGCCCAAAGTGATCTCGGTGCACCAAGTGTTTTTATCTCCAGTAGAAGAACTAATCTCTGTTTAAACTAACCCTAACCGGTAATTATAACGGACGCTCTGCTGCTGCGATGTAGAGCAGCGTACAGCCGGCTCTCTGATGTAGAGCAGCGTACAGCTGGCGCTCTGATGTAGAGCAGCGTACAGCGGCGCTCTGATGTAGCGTACAGCGTACAGCGGCGCTCTGACATAGAGCAGCACACAGTGGCGCTCTGACATAGAGCAGTGTACTGTCGCCGCTTTTTTATCGCTTTTGCAGCCAGACAAAAACGTTGAAAAAAACTGCAAAAAAAACCTGACAATAAAGGTAGAAAACAGTTTAGGAGGCTGGTTCCTCCAGTGTTCCTATTGGCTGACATTACTGGTTCCTTCAGTGTTCCTATTGGCTGACATCACTGGTTCCTCCAGTGTTCCTATTGGCTGACATCACTGGTTCCTCCAGTGTTTCTATTGGCTGACATCACTGGTTCCTCCAGTGTTTCTATTGGCTGACATCACTGGTTCCTCCAGTGTTTCTATTGGCTGACATCACTGGTTCCTCCAGTGTTTCTATTGGCTGACATCACTGGTTCCTCCAGCTGTTTCAGAGCTGTACATACTGTCCATATTGTAATATAATACTTATATAATAACATAATACTTATTTATTCCAGCATCCTTTGCACTAGCTTAATAATTAAAATAATAATTTATCAAAACTTTGCACTCTTCATTGCGCTACTGCCTCAACCTGTCTATATTTTTTCTGTTTATAGTGTGTATATATTGATTGTTTTATTGTTTGTTTTGTATGAGTAAGCACATTGTGAGCAATGTATAATCCAAAGCAAAATTCCTCGTATGTGTCCTCATACCTGGCAAATAAAGCTGATTTTGATTCTGTTTCTATTGGCTGACATCACCTTTCCTCCAGTGTTTCTATTGGCTGACATCACCTTTCCTCTCGTCCTCGTAAATGTATGTAAAAAATGTATATAAATTAATAAATATTTCATTGTCTCGCACACTCGTTAAACTAGCTCCTTATGTGCTCTACCAATTCAAGTACAAAACTAAATGGACATAAAACCCTTACTCAACAGTCAACAAAGTCTCACGACAGGTGAACATTCATTTTTTTACATTGCAGCGTAGTTCATCTTACAATGCAGTAGGTGGCTCTGAAGTCAAGAACTGTTTGACAAATAGATTTTGCTCCTGTGTCTTTGAATTCATAACTTTGTTTAAATCACTTTATTGCAGCTTTTTTCCACACCTGATATACAAAGATAACCAACATAGAACAACAAAACCAAAATAATGTGCCAACACGTATCTGGGAAACTCATAGTATTTTATTGATTCATCATTTCATTTTTATCAACTTATTCATTTTTGTAGTATATTTACATTTAGACACACATCATATACATGTATGACATATGCAACATGTGTCATAATGTAAGACAAATCCAAGCATGCAATGATTAAATATAAACAAATAAGAACACACCCATACAATATAGTGAGATACCGTGAATTGTGTGTAGCGTTACACCCCTATGTTCAACATACAGTCCCTCCCGGATTTCGTGGCCTTTTTTTGAGATTTTTGCGGCCCAAAATGCCTGATTTCGTGGGAGCTTTTGTAAAGAAAATGCGATAAAAGTTGCAATGTCTTTTGTATGTTTGTTGCAATGAAGTTGCGAGATACAGTGAAAGTTGCAAAAAAAGTTTAGATTTTTTTTGTATAGTTCTTGAAAAATAAAAAGGAAACTTGTTTTGGGGAGAATTAATTACTCTGGGCTGAGTTTTCCTAGTAACCAAAAAGGCTCAGGATGCCGCAAATGTTGGTAAATATGAAAATGGCTGGTGGACTTAAGACAAAAAATAATAATTTATTGAATGAATCAAATTTGAACATATGTGTCAGTCGGTTGTTGATATTTACATTGTTAGTTAATTTCCTAAACTGGATCAATAAGAGATGACGTACTTTTTGGACTTATAGCTGTCCGCAATTTAGGTCATCATTTACGTCTCATCACCGTTTTTTCCTGCATCCACTGTGTTTGTTTGTTTGTTTGTGTGTGTGTGTGTGTGTGTGTGTGTGTGTGTGTGTGTGTGTCTGTGTGTGTGTGTGTCTGTGTGTGTGTGTGTGTGTGTGTGTGTGTGTGTGTGTGTGTGTGTGTGTGTGTTTGTTTGTGTGTGTGTGTGTGTGTGTGTGTGTGTGTTTGTTTGTGTGTGTGTGTGTGTGTGTGTGTGTGTGTGTGTGTGTGTGTCTGTTTGTGTGTGTGTTTGTTTGTGTGTGTGTGTGTGTGTGTGTGTGTGTGTGTGTGTGTGTGTTTCCGAATGCCTTCCTACAGTTGCTTAATAAAAGCTTTCCACACAAACAAACGTACATGTGTCATTAGTATGACAAAAAAAATGAGATTTTTAACTGTGTCGTGCTCAGGTCGGGCTCGGATATAAATATCTTAATGCCTGTGGGGCTCGGGCCGAGTTCAGTTACTGCTCTGTAGGACGCGGGCCGGGCTCGGACAGAAAAATACGGCCCGATCAGCACTCTAGGGATTGTCACAGCAGCTGCATTTTTGGTTAAAGACCAGACTTCATGGGCAGTATTGGAGGTAGGTTCTTCCATCCCAACAATTGTAAAAATAATATGGGTCAGCAGGGTTAGATTAGATTACATGTCATTTAGCTGATGCTTTTATCCAAAGCAACTTACAATTGCTATATATGTCAGAGGTAACACGCCTCTGGAGCAACTAGGGGTTAAGTGTCTTGCTCAGGGACACATTGGTTGATGTATCGCAGTGGGATTCAATCCCGGGTCTCCCACACCATATCCACTGCGCCATCACCACCTGATCCTTCCATTAAATGTGTTTGGGGGACTTGTGGTAGGGGTGAGTTGTGGTTGTGGTAGGGGGAATTTTAGTTGTGGTAGGAGGAGTTTTGGTTGTGGTAGGAGGTGTTGTGGTTGTGGTAGGGGGAGTTCTGGTTGTGGTAGGGGGAGTTGTGGTTGTGGTAGGGGGAGTTGTGGTTGTGGTAGGGGGAGTTGTAATTGTGGTAGGGGGAGTTGTGGTTGTGTCAGGGGGAGTTGTGGTTGTGGTAAGTGCAGTTACAGGATAGTCACAGCAGCTGCATTTTTGGTTAAAGTCCAGACTTGATGGGCAGTATTGGAGGTAGGTTCTTCCATCCCAACAATTGTAAAAAGAATGTGGGTCAGCAGGGTTGGTGTATTGCCCATTGCTCTTTCCATTACAGAAGTTATCAATTGGTGTTTGCGGGATAGTCACAGCAGTAGTTGTGGTAAGGGGAGTTGTGGTTGTGGTAGGGGGAGTTGCAGGATAGTCACAGCAGCTGCATTCTTGGTTAAAGACCAGACTTGATTGGCAGTATTGGAGGTAGGTTGTTCCATCCCAACAATTGTAAAAAGAATGTGGGTCGGCAGGGTTGGTGTATTGCCCATTGCTCTTTCCATTACAGAAGTTTGGCGGCACTGCAGCTGTCTCCGTGAGGCCAGGATAACCTGAAGGAGTCAGATCAGAGAGTTATATTGTGTTAATTGCTTTTTAACCCCTTTTTGATTATAATTTAATATCCTTGCTGAGATTTCTAAACAGAAAGAGCATACATTTGCAATCTGCATAACAAGATGTAACAAAGTCATTAAGACGTGATTACATTAATATGAATGACATTAAATTAAATACACACACACCGCATGGCAGGATGAGATATCAAGTTTTGAATTTTGGTTACCATGAACCAGAAGATTTTGCAGATGGCTGAAAAATGGGTTGCCATGTTTACATACTTGTCCACCTTTATTTATCTGCTAGTGCTACTGATTATGTTTAAAGCATGTTATGAACTTACCCAAGCTGGCGATGATCAAAAAGAGACCTTCAAAGTGACAGACTAGTTATTATTTGGTTAAAAAACAAAGCATAGCATAGTTTACTTAAATTAATGGTAATGGTGACACTGTTTTCTGTAAAGAGCTGAATTAAATGAAATTGTTCATAAGCACCACAAATGAAAAGCCACTGTATTCTCAAAGAGATAACAAAAATTGGTAAACAAAACAAAAACTATCTGAGTGGCTAGATACCACTGGAGGTAAATGAGAAAATATGCATTACAATAACTTGTCCAGTGGGTCTTACCTGCAGTTAGAGTGAGTTTGCACATGTTGCCACTATGTAGATGAGCAGAAATGAAATGATTTGTATTAACATGCAGCAGAAAAATATAAACATGACTCAAAAACCCTATATTAATATTAACATTATTAACAAAACCTTTGCCACAAAAATTGCATTTCACGTTGGAAAACTGCACATCTTTCCTGTTCAAAATGGTTTTAGGCCGGCTACACACTGGCTGCGTGGCGTGAGCACGACGTGAGCGTGGCGTTTCTGCTGTGTGTCAGTTCCGTGGCGGCTGCGTGGCGTTTTCTATGTCTTTGCACACCAGAAACGTGTCTGAAGCAGCGCTGCTGCTGCTAGCCTTGTCTGGACACATGGCTGTTTCCCATAAACAATAACATGTATAGCAATAAACATAAATATATACTGATCTGATTACAGCAACGACAACGTTGGCAGTATTGACGGCAACATAGGCTACAGAATGTTTCCTTCTGTATTGACAGGTGCAGTATTAGAAAATCAATTTTTTCTTTTTGAAATTACATTTATATCTGCATTTATATCAAAACCTCGGGACTTTCAAACATCAACATGTCATTTATTAAATGTATTTGTGTCAAAATGACATATAAACATCTTTTAGTATTCTATGTTGCCTGGAAACGCTTCCAACACGCTGGCATGTCGTGTGAAAAATAGGCGTCGGCCCTATTTCTAGCATGCACACATCTCAGGCGCGGCTCGAGTCTCGCCTGAGACGTGCGTGTCACGCAGGCAGTGTGCACGCTCTAACCTGTTAACATGGGAGCCAAAATATAAACGGAAACGCCACGCAGCTGACACGCTCAGCCCACACAGAAAGTAGGTCAGTTTCATATTCTGTGGTGTGTCTACTAGTGCCACTTGGTACTTAGCACAATTTGTGGGTTTTCATTAGTATTGGAACGCTTATTTTCATACACATTACATAGACTGCTGATGTGTTTTTGCCTTTAAGACGTAGACAGGAGTAATTGATGTAGTCCGCACCCAACTTAAACAATACTACAGGTTTTGCAAGATTAATACTTAAGTTCTTCAAACCACAAGCTTTTGGCAGATTGTTTGTTTTGTAAAAGAAATGTTCCATTGCAGGATAGTTATTACTCCGCATAGTTTAAGTGTCTGTTTTACCCAAATCAATTTTAAAGTAAAGTCATAATATTGGCACAAAAACGCAACTGTACCATCACCTAGTCAGACCCAAGCTCCTGAAATTATACCATTTTACAGTCCCAATGATATTTTACCTTTATCAGGATGGTGGGTTAGGGTCAATCAGTGATTAAACAGCACCTGTAATCATTAAAGAATACAAT
>NC_050183.1:24206387-24226387 GCF_008315115.2 Sander lucioperca
ATGGATGTTTATCTGAAACAGAAATACACAGAACAGGTTATTGTGCGACCGTCTGTCGCTTCACGTTTATTTATTTTCTCTTTCATAAAACCCCAAAAAAAGTTGAAACTCTCCGACAAACAGAATCCTGAAACTCTGCAGGAGGACCAAATAAATACTTCACTCTAAAATTACCACCATTACCCCTGCAAGTGGGAAAACCTCTGAGGGTTTACAAGGGGAAAAGCCCCTACTCATTCCACACCGCCCCAGATTGCAATCCACCGTGCAGCCTGGCATGGCCGATGTCAATTTTGGGTCACCAGGTGAATCCACCATTCTCGGATAAGTAAAGAACAGAGTCATGGGTAAGAGTCCTATAAAACTACAATTTCCGACATTTGGGGGACTAAATGATACACCTGACCCGCTCCAATACCTGGAAAGGTGTGACGATTTCCTTGCTCTCACTCCGCTCACAGATGAGGAACTCCTTGCCACCCTGCGTAATGTACTTCATGGAACTGCAAGAGATTGGTGGGATGTAGGCCGCCATAAAATCCACACATGGAAGGAATTTCATGACCAGTTCCGTGCTGCCTTCCTGTCAGAGGACTATGAGGATGAACTGGCAGAGAGGGTGCGCAACAGAGTTCAAGGGGAAGGGGAAAGCGTCAGAGACTTTGCCTACATGTACCAGTCGCTGTGCAAGCGCTGGAAACTACAAATTGAGGAAGAGGAAATCCTAAAAATGATTTTGAAAAACATTAACCCCCAACTGGCCAGCCAGCTGAGAAGTAGCAGAGTTACCTCTGTCGACGCACTTGTCTGCCTTGGCCAGCAACTTGAGAAGGACCGAGTAAACCAGCTGCAGTATGAACAGAAAAAGAATTTATTGGGGAAAACACCCAAGTCTGCTGCCTCTGAAACTGCTGCCCGGTCTCCTAACACCAGAGAAAACCCTGTCCGAGCAAATCAACCCAGCCATAACCGACCCTCCTTTGTGTACTGTTGGCGCTGCAAAGGAAGTCATGCACCAGCTTCCTGTCCACAGTGGAACTCTAACAGAGTTTCTTCTCCTAGACCCTCACAACAGCAAGCTGCAAAAACTACTCATGACCAAGATGGTCATCCGACACTTGGTTCCCTCACACACTCAGGTTACCTGGAAGACATTACATCTGGAAACACCTCCTCATCCCCACTTGGAAGCCTGCTTCCTTGCCAGTTGAGGGTTCCCCTGAACATTGGTCCATGGAAGGGAACCGCTATTCTCGACACTGGTTCATCGTACACTCTGATAAATGAAAATGTGTGGTCAGGAATCAGAAGACCGCAGGACATGCTAAAGCCTTGGACTAGAGGGCCCTTGTACCTTGCAGATGGAGAAGGAAGACAGCCTTTAGGTTGGTGTGAAATGAACCTTACCTTGCAGCTACACCCAGTGACCTTACCTTGTGTCATCCTGCCTGCTTGCAGTCTTGCTTTCCCCGCAGTTGTGGGACTGGACTTCATTTTCTTTTCCGGTCTACAGTTTGATGTCTCTGAGCACCGCTACTGGTTTAAATCCAACAAAAAGCAGCAGTACCAGTTTCTGAGAGACTCTGCAGCGGGGCTTAATGCGGTTCTTCCATCACAGCTTGCCTTTTTCTCTGCTGTGGCTCCTGTGGACCTGGTTCCTCTGCCACCCTGCCATGACCTCCTAGAGACTGCTTGCAACAATGCTCATCTGGATGATTTTGGGAAAAATCAGCTGTTATGTCAGCTACAGGAAAACTCAGATGTCTGCACAGAAGCACTGGGATGCACTCGTGTTCTCACACACAAAATTTTTCTTACCCATGAAGTGCCCATCAAACAGAAGCCCTATCGTGTGTCACCAACCAAACTTCAAGTAATCAAAGAGCATGTGGAGGAAATGTTGGACAAAGGCATCATCGAGCCATCAATCTCTCCATATGCTGCTCCAGTCGTCTTGGTACCTAAGAAAAATGACCCAAAACCAAGGTTCTGTGTGGATTACAGAAAAATGAATGCAGCAACTCACACCGATGCTTATCCATTACCTAACATCCAGGAAATTTTGGAGTCACTGGCTGGAGCTGTGGTGTTCACTACCTTGGACCTCAATAGCGGTTACTGGCAGGTTCAGATGGATAAAGACAGCAGAGAAAAAACTGCCTTCATCTGTCCCTTTGGCCTCTACCAGTTCAAGGTAATGCCATTCGGACTTAAAAATGCCCCAGCCACCTTCCAACGGCTGATGGAACTAGTTCTTGGAGACCTACGGGGAAAAACCTGTTTTGTGTATTTGGATGACATCATTATTTACTCTGATACAGTTCAACAGCACAAACATGACATACAGGCAGTAATTGACAAGCTAAGAGAGGCTAACCTAACCGTGAACATGAAAAAGAGTCAGTTCTTCCGGACCTCATTGAAGTTTTTGGGCCATATCGTCTCCTCTGCTGGAGTTGAGGTGGACACTGAGAAGACAAACGCAGTACAGGATTACCCTGTGCCTCAGAACCTCAAAGAACTGCAAAGATTTCTTGGGATGGCTGGATGGTATCATCGCTTTGTGCCCCGATTCTCTCAGCTAACTGAACCACTCAACGCACTCAAACGGAAAGGAGCCAAGTTCATTTGGACCTCTCCGTGTCAGGCAGCGTTTGAGGCCCTGAAACAACATCTGATTTCTCCACCAATCCTGGGACATCCTGACTTCAACCTTCCATTCGTTGTTTACACTGATGCCAGTGACGTCGGCTTGGGGGCCGTCTTGACTCAACAGACCGGACTGGGAGCAGAGCAAGTCCTCGCCTTTGCCAGCTGTACTCTAAATCAGGCTGAGAGAAACTACTCCACAACAGAGCAAGAATGCCTCGCTGTCGTCTGGGCCCTGGAGAAATGGAGGTATTACTTGGAGGGCAGACGCTTTACAGTTGTAACGGACCATTCGTCTCTTGTCTGGGTTTTTAAAACCCAAAAGCCCAGCACCCGTCTGATCCGGTGGGCACTCCGCCTCCAGGAGTTCTCCTTTACTGTTGAATACCGTAAAGGAAAATATAATACAGTGCCGGATGCTCTGTCAAGAGCTCCCCTTTTTGACCAATACCAACCTGCCATTTGTGCTGCGGTGCTGCGATCCAAGAGGGACACTTCTGAAAATCTTCAAGTCACAGATGAGGACATTTGGAAAGCCCAGCAAGAGGATTCGGTCATCCAGAACCTGTATGATAAAATCATGGAAACAGGAGAAGTGATGGAAAATCCGACAACCAAGTTTACTGTTTTGGAGGACAAAGTTTACAGAGTGGTGCAATTACCTCACAAAACACTTTACCAAGTGTACGTGCCATCATCACTCCGCCCACAGCTTCTTCATCATTTTCACGACAATCCTCTGTCGGGTCATCTTGGGAGATACAAAACATATAAGAGACTGCAAGCCCTTGTATATTGGCCTAAGATGAGCATATATGTCAGAGAGCATGTACAATGTTGCCAAGTTTGCCAGCTCTACAAACCTTAGACCCGGAAACCTCCTGGAAAACTGCAACAAACTGTGGTTAAAGAACCTTGGGAGATGTTGGGAGTTGACCTCATGGGACCTTTTCCTCGAAGCTCCAACGGCAACATTTACCTCATTGTCTTTGTGGACTATTACACCAGATGGGTGGAAATGTTTCTCCTTCGCAAAGCAACAGCAGAGACCGTATCCCAGATCCTAAGAAAGGAGATTCTGACTCACTGGGATGTGCCAACTTTCATCCTCTCAGGCCAAGGTTCCCAGTTTGTGTCATCTGTCTTTGAGGAAACCTGCAGGCGGTGGAACCTCAAGCAGAAAAGGACCTCGCCCTACCATCCTCAAACCAACCTGACAGAGAGGATCAATCGAAATGTGAAGGCCATGATTGCTTCATATGTGGAGGACAACCACAAGAGCTGGGACAAATACTTACCTGAATTCCGTTTTGCATTGAACTCAGCAGTGCATGAGTCCACAGGAGTCACACCTGCAGAGCTCAACATCGGTCGTCTTCTGAAAGGCCCCTTGGATGCTGAGCTCAAGCCACAGCTGTGTGATCCTGATACACCTGCATATGCTACTGCTGATCAGATAGCAGAGTTCAAGAAACTTGTAAGCGGCAACCTGAATAAAGCAAGACAAAGGCAAAAGAAGAACTATGACAAAGGAAGGAGAGACAGTGATTTTTCAAACAAAGATCGTGTCTGGATCCGTACTCACCCTTACTCCAAGGCTGATAAGTCATTTTCAGCTAAACTGGCCCCACGGTGGGGTGCCGTGGCGCTGGCGTCTGCCAGGCCACGCTCGCCACCCGGCTCGGCCCGCAGCCCCCTGATCTCTGCCGGCGGCGAAGCCTCGGGGCTCGCCTCTTCCTCTGCCGCTGCTGCCTCAGCTGTCGGGAGAGACGTCATCACGGACGCCTCGTCGGCTTTGTGGATGAGATCCTCGACCTCTGAGATGCTGAGCAGCTGCATGCCGTCTTCTCCGTTCATCTCGTGGACCGCTGAGGGACACAATCAGAAAACACTCAAACTACATCTCCACATATATACACATATATCACGTTACTCCAACTACATCTCCATATGTATAAACATATATCATGTTACTCCGACCACATCTCCATATATATATACACGTATATCAAGTTACTCCGACTACATCTCCATATATATATATACACATATATCATGTTACTCCGACTACATCTCCATATATATATACATATATCACGTTACTAAGGCTACATCTCCATATATATACACATATATAGTTAGATAGATAGATTTTTCTTGATCCCAAAAAATGGGAAACAGTTAACAGTCAGGATTTCGTTGAGTGATTAGTTCTCCCTCGCTGTGAGGGGGCAGCAAGCAGTTTGGCTGATGCAGAGCGAAGTGGGCGGGTTGGGGTATATGGTTTGACCATGTCCTGGATGTAAGCTGGGACTGATCCGATCGTGGCCCTGTATGTAAGTACTAGTGTCTTGAAGCGGATGCGGGCAGCAATTGGTAACCAGTGAAGACAGCAGAGGAGCGGTGTAGTGTGTGAGAACTTGGGGAGGTTGAAGACAAGCCAAGCTGCTGTGTCCTGAATGAGCTGCAGGGGTCGGATGGCACATGCAGACAGGCCAATCAGGAGGGAGCATGTAGGCAGGCCAATCAGGAGGGAGTTGCAGTAATCTAGACGTGAGATGACTAGAGCCTGAACCAGAACCTGAGCCGCCTTCTGCGTTAGAAGGGGATGTATCCTTCTGATTTTATGCAGCATGTATCTACATGATCGGGTGGTTGCAGCAATGTTAGCAGTGAAGGAGAGTTGGTCGTCAAGTGTTACACCCAGGTTTCTAGCAGTTTGGGTGGGGACTACCACAGAGTTGTCAATTGTTATAGTCAGGTCTTGGGAAAGAGAGCCCTTCCCTGGAAGGAAAAGGAGCTCAGTCTTGTCGAGGTTGAGTTTCAGATGGTGTGTGGACATCCAAGAAGAGATGTCAGGAGAGTGCAGAGCCTGAGACACCCAGATTCCAGAGTGTCGAAATGAGGATCTGGTGGTTCACTGTGTCAAAGGCAGCAGAAAGATCCAGAAGGATGATGATGGAAGAGAGAGAGGTTGTTCTAGCGATGTGAAGCTGCTCAGTGACAGCAAGGAGGGCAGTTTCTGTTGAGTGACCAGCCTTGAAGCCAGACTGGTGGGGATCAAGAAGGTTGTTCTGGTGGAGATAGGTAGAGAGTTGATTATAAATGGCATGCTCAAGAGTTTTAGATAGAAATGGAAGAAGGGAGACGGGTCTATAGTTATTTACATCAGAGGAGTCGAGTGTTGGTTTTTTGAGTAGTGGGGTCACTCTTGCCTCTTTGAGGGCATCGGGGAAACAGCCAGTTGACAAGGAGATGTTAATGAGATGGGTAAAGAAAGGAAGGAGGTCAGGAGCAATGACCTGGAGAAGGTGAGAAGGGATAGGATCCAGGGGGCAGGTGGTTGGGCAGGCAGAGGTAATCAAAGTAAGAATTTGATTTGGAGATAAAGGGGTGAAAGAGGAAAGAGTACTGGATGTGATGGATGGTAAGGTGATTTCAGAAGGTGTGGTGGAGAATGAAGAGCGTATGTCATCTATATTTTTTACAAAATTGTTGACAAAGTGGGTTGGTAGGAGGGAGGAGGGAGGAGGTGGACTGGGGGAATCTAGGAGGTTAGAGAAGATGGAAAAAAGTTTTTTGGGGTTCGAGAAAGAGGATTCAATTTTGGTTTGATAAAAAGAGCTTGTGGCTGCAGAAATAGAGGCAGCGAAGGAGGAAAGAAGAGACTGATAGGTAAGCAGATCATCTAGGTGTTTAGATTTCCGCCATTTCCTTTCCGCTGCCCGTATAGTTGATCTTTCAGCACGTACTGAGTCAGATAACCACAGCACTGGGGAGGACTTGCGAGCCTGTCGTGAAGTAAGAGGGCAGAGAGAGTCGAGAGAGGAGGATAGAGTAGAGAGGAGAGTGTCTGTGGCAGCGTTGGGAGGCATGAGTAAGAAAGAGTCCGATGGAGGGAGGGTTGATAAAGTACATGCCGCCAGAGAAGAAGGAGAGAGTGAACGAATATTACGGCGGACAGGTATGGTGTCTCTTGAGATATGGTTGTGAGCTTGGGAGAGTGGGAGAGAGAAAGAGATGAAGAAATGGTCTGAGGTATGGAGTGGAGTAACAGTGAGGTTGGATGTAGAGCAGTTTCTGGTGAATATGAGATCTAGGTGGTTGCCAGCTTTGTGAGTGGGTAGTGAAGGAGAGAGTGAGAGGGCAAAAGAAGAGAGAAGGTGTAAAAAGGCAGCTGACTTCTCTGTCTGGATGTTGAAGTCGCCGAGAAGTACCAGCGGAGGGCCAGTTTCAGGGATGTTTGAAAGAAGGACATCCAGCTCCTCCAAAAACTCCCCCAGAGCACCTGGTGGGCGGTAGATAACAATGATGACTAGTTTTACCGGATGTGTTATGGTGACAGCATGAAGTTCAAAAGATAGTGGAGTGAACTGTGGCAGTGGGTAGAGAGAAAATCTCCACTTGGGGTTAATGAGTAGGCCTGTCCCCCCGGCTCTCCCAGTGGGTCTTGGTGTGTGGGTGAAAGAGTAGGCAGAAGAGAGGGCAGCAGGGGTGGATATGTTGGTCGGTGTAATCCAGGTCTCAGTGAGAGCAAGGAAGTCAAGGGATTCAGGCTGGAAAAGCCAGAGATGAACTCAGTCTTGCGAGTGGCAGACTGGCAGTTCCATAGGCCACCTGCAACAAGGTGTTGAGTGTGTGTGGAACGGGTGGGATAGGTAAGAGAGGTGGGGTTGTGGAAATGTTGCAAGCTAATGCGTGGTTTGTAGTATCTCCGAAAGGAAACACGGACAGGAATGGAGAAGCAGCACATTTCCGGATGAAGACACCGAGCAGTGTAAGTGAGATATGCGATATAAAGCCCACTTAACTTCCCACTTAGCCTCCTGCGTAGACTCCTTTGTCTTTGTCCTCCGAGTCTTCGTCCGAAAAGGCTGCTGTTGAGGCTGCCCCTTCACGCAAATGCCAACATTAAATACAAGGAGGTGATTGGTGTTGGCTACAGGTGGGGAGGCCACACCCTGGCTAATCAGTCAAAAGCACCTGAGAGTCGTTAACCTCCAATCTCCAAATTCACACTTCACACTAACTAGTTTCACTTTAAGAAAGACCACTAAATTTTACCTAACAACACAACCAATCCAGAAAAAAACACACAGCAGCAGGAGAAAGTAGAAAAGTAGAAGAAGCAGCAAAATCCCAAATAAAGTAAGTACTTAACTTAATATCTAGCAGTCCAGTAGTCAGTTCCTTCAGAACTTCAGTAGTCAGTTCCTTCAGAAATCAAATGATATATACACATATATCACGTTACTCCGACTACATCTCCATATATATATACACACACACACACACACATATATATGTATATATATATATATATATGTGTCCGCTACATTTACGTTACTCAGGCTACATCTCCACCTCTACGTTACTCAGACTACATTTCCACCTGTACATTACTCAGGCTACATCTCCACCTCTATGTATGTGTTAGTCTGTCAACATCTCCACCTCTACATTACTCTGACTACATCTCCACCTGCACGTTACTCTGACTACATCTCCACCTCTACGTTACTCTGACTACATCTCCACCTCTATGTTACTCAGAATACATCTCCACCTCTGTTACTCTGACTACATCTCCACCTCTATGTTACTCAGAATACATCTCCACCTCTATGTTACTCAGACTACATCTCCACCTCAATGTTACTCTGACTACATCTCCACCTCTATGTTACTCAGACTACATGTGCACCTCTACGCTACTCAGACTAAATCTCCACATCTACGTTACTCTGACTACATCTCCACCTCTATGTTACTCAGAATACATCTCCACCTCTATGTTACTCTGACTACATCTCCACCTCTATGTTACTCAGAATACATCTCCACCTCTATGTTACTCAGACTACATCTCCACCTCAATGTTACTCTGACCACATCTCCACCTCTATGTTACTCAGACTACATGTGCACCTCTACGCTACTCAGACTAAATCTCCACCTCAATGTTACTCTGACTACATCTCCACCTCTATGTTACTCAGACTACATGTGCACCTCTACGCTACTCAGACTAAATCTCCACATCTACGTTACTCTGACTACATCTCCACCTCTATGTTACTCAGATTTTATCTCCAAATCTATGTTACTCTGACTACATCTCCACATCTACGTTACTCTGACTACATCTCCACCTCTATGTTACTCAGAATACATCTCCACCTCTATGTTACTCAGACTACATCTCCACCTCTATGTTACTCAGACTACATGTGCACCTCTACGCTACTCAGACTAAATCTCCACATCTACGTTACTCTGACTACATCTCCACCTCTGCGCTACTCAGACTAAATCTCCACCTCTATGTTACTCTGACTACATCTCCACCTCTATGTTACTCAGACTACATCTCCACCTCTACGTTACTCTGACTACATCTCCACCTCTACGTTACTCAGGCTACATCTCCACCTCTACGTTACTCAGACTACATTTCCACCTCTACGTTCCTCTGACTACATCTCCACCTCTGCGCTACTCAGACTAAATCTCCACCTCTATTTTACTCTGACTACATCTCCACCTCTATGTTACTCAGACTACATCTCCACCTCTACGTTACTCTGACTACATCTCCACCTCTACGTTACTCAGGCTACATCTCCACCTCTACGTTACTCTGACTACATCTCCACCTTTACATCTACGTTACTCTGACTACAGCTCCACCTCTACATTACTCTGACTACATCTCCACCTCTATGTTACTCAGACTACATCTCCACCTCTACGTTATTCTGACTACATCTCCACCTCCACCTCTACATTACTCTGACTAAATCTCCACCTCCACCTCTACGTTACTCTGACTACATCTCCACCTCTACGTTATTCTGACTACATCTCCACCTCTATGTTACTTTGACTACATCTCCATCTCTACGTTATTCTGACTACATCTCCACCTCTACATTACTCAGACTACATCTCCACCTCTGCGTTACTCTGACTACATCTCCACCTCTACGTTTTGGTTTTTAAGCGTTTGAGTTTTGAGCCCAAAGTGATCTCAGTGCACCGGCGCTCTGATGTAGAGCAGCGTACAGCGGCGCTCTGATGTACTGTACAGCGTACAGCGGCGCTCTGATATAGAGCAGCACACAGTGGCGCTCTGATGTAGCGTACAGCGTACAGCGGCGCTCTGACACAGAGCAGCGTACGGCCAGCGTTTTTTTGTCGCTTTTGCAGCCAGACAAAAACGTTGAAAAAACAGCAAAAAAAAAACCTGACAACAAAGGTAGAAAAACCGTTTGGGAGGCTGCTTTCTCCAGTGTTCCTATTGGCTGACATCACTGGTTCCTCCAGTGTTTCTATTGGCTGACATCACTGGTTCCTCCAATGTTCCTATTGGCTGACATCACTGGTTCCTCCAGCTGTTTCAGAGCTGTTCATACTGTCCATATTGTAGTATAATACTTATATAATAACATAATATTTATTCTAGCATCCTTTGCACTATGCTCCATGATTAAAATAATAATAATTTATCAAAAAAAAAATTACTCCTGCACACTTTGCACTCTTCATTGCACTCCTGCCTCGACCTGTCTATACTGTTTCTGTTTATAGTGTGTGTATATATTGATTGTTTTATTGTTTGTTTTGTATGAGTAAGCACATTGTGAGCAATGTATAATCCAAAGCAAAATTCCTCGTATGTGTCCTCATACCTGGCAAATAAAGCTGATTTTGATTCTGTTTCTATTGGCTGACATCACCTTTCCTCCAGTGTTCCTATTGGCTGACATCACCTTTCCTCCAGTGTTCCTATTGGCTGACATCACCTTTCTTCCAGTGTTCCTATTGGCTGACATCACCATTCCTCCAGTGTTCCTATTGGCTGACATCACATTTCTTCCAGTGTTCCTATTGGCTGACATCACCTTTCCTCTCATCCTCGTAAACTTTGACCCCTCGCTGAGAGAAGTCAACAGGAAGTGTGGTGTTAGTGGACAGAACCCGGGTTTCACCCGTCAGCCTGTCCTGCTCCACTTTAATCTCCACAGAGTACATCGCTGCAGTTGGGGGGGGGCAGGGTCAACAACACAAACACACACACACACACACAGACACACACACACACACCCACACACACACACACCCACACACTCTCACACTCTTACACACAGACACAGACACACACACACACACAGACACACACAGAGACACACACACACACACTTACGTATATAATATTTCATTGTCTCGCACACTCGTTAAACTAGCTCCTTATGTGCTCTACCAATTCAAGTACAAAACTAAATGGACATAAAACCCTTACTCAACAGTCAACAAAGTCTCACGACAGGTGAACATTAATTTTTTTACATTGCAGCGTAGTTCATCTTACAATGCAGTAGGTGGCTCTGAAGTCAAGAAATGTTTGACAAATACATTTTGCTCCTGTGTCTTGGAATTCATAACTTTGTTTAAATCACTTTATTGCAGCTTTTTTCCACACCTGATATACAAAGATAACCAACATAGAACAACAAAACCAAAATAATGTGCCAACACGTATCTGGGAAACTCATAGTATTTTATTGATTCATCATTTCATTTTTATCAACTTATTCATTTTTGTAGTATATTTACATTTAGACACACATCATATACATGTATGACATATGCAACATGTGTCATAATGTAAGACAAATCCAAGCATGCAATGGATAAATATAAACAAATAAGAACACACCCATACAATATAGTGAGATACCATGAATTGTGTGTAGCGTTACACCCCTATGTTCAACATACAGTCCCTCCTGGATTTCGTGGCCTTTTTTTGAGATTGTTGCGGCCCAAAATGCCTGATTTCGTGGGAGCTTTTGTAAAGAAAATGTGATAAAAGTTGCAATGTCTTTTGTATGTTTGTTGCAATGAAGTTGCGAGATACAGTGAAAGTTGCAAAAAAAGTTTAGATTTTTTTTGTATAGTTCTTGAAAAATAAAAAGGAAACTTGTTTTGGGGAGAATTAATTACTCTGGGCTGAGTTTTCCTAGTAACCAAAAAGGCTCAGGATGCCGCAAATGTTGGTAAATATGAAAATGGCTGGTGGATTTAAGACAAAAAATAATTTATTGAATGAATCAAATTTGAACATATGTGTCAGCGGCTTGTTGATATTTACATTGTTAGTTAATTTCCTATCCTTGCCTCTCCGGTTTTTCCTGCATCCACCGTGTTTGTTTGTATGTTTGTGTGTGTGTGTGTGTGTGCGTGTGTGTGTGTGTGTGTGTGTGTGTGTGTGTGTGTGTGATGTGTGTGTGTGTCTGTGTGTGTGTGTGTGTGTGTGTGTGTGTGTGTGTGTGTGTGTGTGTGTGTGTGTGCAGGTGTGTGTGTGTGTGTGTGTGTGTGTGTGTGTGTGTGTGTCTGTGTGTGTGTGCAAGCGTCAGTCGCGGGGGGAACTCAGCTGCAGAGAGCCGACAGGATTGAAACAGCAGCAGCTTTCAGCGACTTTAGACTGAAAAATCGTTGCAGCATAAATTGATGTCAAAATATATACAGGTTGGCAAGACGGTCTGAAATGTTTTGCACGGTCTTTCGCTTTACGTTTTGTTGGTAAATGTTTGAGTCTTGTCTTCATATCAGAAACAAGGGAATGATCAACCCGTTCTCACTCCCGCTTGTTCAGTGTCTCTCAGAGTGCACGTGGGACTGCTGTGATTGGTTGAAGTCGCGGGAAACTTTAGGTTTTTGGTGAAATTTGCAGAAAAGTTGCTGTGATTGGTCGATGATTAGTTGAATTTACATGAATTGGCGTGATAGCGACAGGGGGTGTTGTAGTTGGGGTAGGGGGAGTTGTAGTTGTGGTAGGTGGAGTTGTGGTTGTCGTAGCGGGAGTTGTAGTTGTGGTAGGTGGAGTTGTGGTTGTGGTAGGTGGAGTTCTAGTTGTGGTAGTGGTAGGGTGAGTTGTGGATGTGGTAGGTGGAGTTGTGGTTGTGGTAGCGGGAGTTGTAGTTGTGGTAGGTGGAGTTCTGGTTGTGGTAGTGGGAGTTGTAGTTGTGGTAGGTGGAGTTCTAGTTGTGGTAGGGGGAGTTGTAGTTGTGGTAGGTGGAGTTCTATTTGTGGTAGGGGGAATTGTGGTTGTGGTAGGTGGAGTTCTAGTTGTGGTAGGGGGAGTTGTAGTTGTGGTAGGGGGAGTTGTGGTTGTGGTAGGTGGGGTTGTAGTTGTGGTAGGTGGAGTTGTAGTGTTTTAGGTGGGTTATATTTGTGGTTGTGTGTAGTGATTGTAGTGTGGTAGGTGGAGTTGTGGTTGTGTTAGGTGGAGTTGTAGTTGTGGTAGGTGGAGTTCTAGTTGTGGTAGTGGGAGTTGTAGTTGTGGTAGGTGGAGTTCTAGTGGTAGGGGGAGTTGTAGTTGTGGTAGGTGGAGTTCTAGTTGTGGTAGGGGGAGTTGTAGTTGTGGTAGGGGGAGTTGTGGTTGTGGTAGGTGGAGTTGTAGTTGAGGTAGGTGGAGTTTTAGTTGTTTTAGGTGGAGTTATATTTGTGGTTGTTGTGGTAGGTGTAGTTGTAGTTGTGGTAGGGGGAATTGTGGTTGTGGTACGTGGAGTTGTGGTTGTGGAAGGGGGAATTGTGGTTGTGGTAGGTGGAGTTCTAGTTGTGGTAGGAGGAGTTGTGGTTGTGGTAGGGGGAATTGTGGTTGTGGTAGGTGGACTTGTGGTTGTGGTAGGTGGAGTTGTAGTTGGAGTAGGTGGAGTTGTAGTTGTGGTAGGTGGAGTTCTAGTTGTGGTAGTGGGAGTTGTAGTTGTGGTAGGGGGAATTGTGGTTGTGGTAGGTGGACTTGTGGTTGTGGTAGGTGGAGTTGTAGTTGGAGTAGGTGGAGTTGTAGTTGTGGTAGGTGGAGTTCTAGTTGTGGTAGTGGGAGTTGTAGTTGTGGTAGGGGGAATTGTGGTTGTGGTAGGTGGACTTGTGGTTGTGGTAGGTGGAGTTGTAGTTGGAGTAGGTGGAGTTGTAGTTGTGGTAGGTGGAGTTCTAGTTGTGGTAGTGGGAGTTGTAGTTGTGGTAGGGGGAATTGTGGTTGTGGTAGGTGGACTTGTGGTTGTGGTAGGTGGAGTTGTAGTTGGAGTAGGTGGAGTTGTAGTTGTGGTAGGTGGAGTTCTAGTTGTGGTAGTGGGAGTTGTAGTTGTGGTAGGGGGAATTGTGGTTGTGGTAGGTGGACTTGTGGTTGTGGTAGGTGGAGTTGTAGTTGGAGTAGGTGGAGTTCTAGTTGTGGTAAGGGGAGTTGTGGTTGTGGTAGGGGAATTGTGGTTGTGGTAGGTGGACTTGTGGTTGTGGTAGGTGGAGTTGTAGTTGGAGTAGGTGGAGTTCTAGTTGTGGTAAGGGGAGTTGTGGTTGTGGTAGGTGGAGTTCTACTTGTGGTAGGGGGAATTGTGGTTGTGGTACGTGGAGTTGTGGTTGTGGAAGGGGGAATTGTGGTTGTGGTAGGTGGAGTTGTAGTTGTTTTAGGTGGAGTTATATTTGTGGTTGTTGTGGTAGGTGGAATTGTAGTTGTGGTAGGTGGAGTTGTGGTTGTGGTAGGTGGAATTGTGGTTGTGGTAGGTGTAGTTGTAGTTGTAGTTGTTTTAGGTGGAGTTATATTTGTGGTTGTTATGGTAGGAGGAATTGTAGTTGTGGTAGGTGGAGTTGTGGTTGTGGAAGGGGGAATTGTGGTTGTGGTAGGTGGAGTTGTAGTTGTTTTAGGTGGAGTTATATTTGTGGTTGTTGTGGTAGGTGGAATTGTAGTTGTGGTAAGTGGAGTTGTGGTTGTGGTAGGTGGAATTGTGGTTGTGGTAGGTGTCGTTGTAGTTGTTTTAGGTGGAGTTATATTTGTGGTTGTTATGGTAGGAGGAATTGTAGTTGTGGTAGGTGGAGTTGTGGTTGTGGTAGGTGGAGTTCTTGTTGTGGTAGGTGGAATTGTGGTTGTGGTAGCGGGAGTTTTAGATTTGGTAGGTGGAGTTGTGGTTGTGGTAGTGGGAGTTTTAGATTTGGTAGGTGGAGTTGTGGTTGTGGTAGTGGGAGTTGTAGTTGTAGTAGGGGGAATTGTGGTAGTGGTAGGTGGAGTTGTAGTTGTGGTAGGTGGAGTTGTAGTTGTTTTAGGTTGAGTTATATTTGTGGTTGTTGTGGTAGGTGGAGTTGTGGTTGTGGTAGGGGGAGTTGTGGTTGTGGTATGTAGAATTGGGGTTGTGGTAGGGGGAGCTGTGGTTGTGGTAGGTGGAATAGTGGTTGTGTTAGGTGGAGTTGTAGTTGTGGTAGGTGGAGTTGTGGTTGTGGTAGGTGGAGTTCTAGTTGTGGTAGGGGGAGTTGTAGTTGTAGTAGGGGGAATTGTGGTAGTGGTAGGTGGAGTTGTAGTTGTTTTAGGTTGAGTTATATTTGTGGTTGTTGTGGTAGGTGGAGTTGTGGTTGTGGTAGGGGGAGTTGTGGTTGTGGTATGTAGAATTGGGGTTGTGGTAGGGGGAGCTGTGGTTGTGGTAGGTGGAATAGTGGTTGTGTTAGGTGGAGTTGTAGTTGTGGTAGGTGGATTTGTGGTTGTGGTAGGTGGAGTTCTAGTTGTGGTAGGGGGAGTTGTAGTTGTGGTAGCGGGAGTTGTGGTTGTGGTAGGTGGAGTTCTACTTGTGGTAGGGGGAGTTGTGGTTGTGGTAGGGGGAGTTGTGGTTGTGGTAGTTGGAGTTGTAGTTGTGGTAGGTGTAATTGTGGTTGTGGTAGGGGGAGTTGTGGTTGGAGTAGGTGGAGTTCTAGTTGTGGTAGGGGGAGTTGTGGTTGTGGTAGGGGGAGTTCTAGTTGTGGTAGGTGGAGTTGTGGTTGTTGTAGGTGGAGTTGTGGTTGTGGTAGGGGGAGTTGTGGTTGTGGTATATAGAATTGGGGTTGTGGTAGGGAGAGCTGTAGTTGTGGTAGGTGGAATTGTGGTTGTGTTAGGTGGAGTTGTAGTTGTAGTAGGTGGAGTTCTAGTTGTGGTAGGGGGAATTGTGGTTGTGGTAGGTGGAGTTCTAGTTGTGGTAGGGGGAGTTGTAGTTGTGGTAGGTGGAGTTGTAGTTGTTTTAGGTGGAGTTATATTTGTGGTTGTTGTGGTAGGTGGAATTGTAGTTGTGGTAGGTGGAGTTGTGGTTGTGGTAGGTGGAGTTCTAGTTGTGGTTGTTGTGGTAGGTGGAGTTGTAGTTGGAGTAGGTGGAGTTCTAGTTGTGGTAGGCAGAGTTGTGGTTGTGGTAGGTGGAGTTGTAGTTGGAGTAGGTGGAGTTCTAGTTGTGGTAGGGGGAATTGTGGTTGTGGTACGTGGAGTTGTAGTTGTGGTAGTGGGAGTTGTAGTTGTGGTAGGCAGAGTTGGAGTTGTGGTAGTGGGTGTTGGAGTTGTGGTAGGTGGAGTTGGAGTTGTTGTAGGTGGAGTTTTAGTTGTTGTAGGTGGAGTTTTAGTTGTTGTAGGTGGAGTTTTAGTTGTAGTTGTGGTAGGTGGAGTTACAGGATAGTCACAGCAGCTGCACTTTTGGTTAAAGACCAGACTTGATGGGCAGTATTGGAGGTAGGTTCTTCCATCCCAACAATTGTAAAAAGAATGTGGGTCGGCAGGGTTGGTGTATTGCCCATTGCTCTTTCCTTTACAAAGGTTTGGTGGCACTGCAGCTGTCTCCGTGAGGCCAGGATAACCTAAGGAATCAGATCAGAGAGTCATATTGTGTTAATTGTTCTTTAACCCCTTTTTGATCGTAATTTAATATCCTTGCTGAGATTTCTAAACAGAAAGAGCATACATTTGCAATCTGCATAATAAGATGTAACAAAGTCATTAAGACGTGATTACATTAATATGAATGACATTAAATTAAATACACACACACCGCATGGCAGGATGAGATATCAAGTTTTGAATTTTGGTTACCAAGAACCAGAAGATTTTGCTGGTGGCTGAAAAATGACTTGCCCTTTTTACATAATTGTCCACCTTTATTTATTTGCTAGTTCTACTGATTATGTTTAAAGCATGTTATGAACTTACCCAAGCTGGCGATGATCAAAAAGAGACCTTCAAAGTGACAGACTAGTTATTATTTGGGTTAACCCTAACCCTAAAGCATAGCATTGTTTACTTAAATTATAATTATTTAATGGTAATGGTGACACTGTTTTCTGTAAAGAGCTGAATTAAATGAAATTGTTCATAAGCACCACAAACCAAAAGGCGCTGTATTTTCAAAGAGATAACAAAATTGATAAACAAAACAAAAACTATCTGCATGGCGAGATACCACTGGAGGTAAATGAGAAAATATGCATTACAATAACTTGTCCAATGGGTCTTACCTGCAGTTAGAGTGAGTTTGCACATGTTGCCACTATGTAGATAAGCAGAAATAAAATGATTTGTATTAACATGGAGTGGAAAAATATAAACATTACTCAAAAAGAAATCCTCATCTTCTAAATCAATCTTATTCATATTATTAACAACACTTTTGCCACACAAATTGCATTTCACGGTGGAAAACTGCACATCTTTCCTGTTCAAAATGGTTTTAGAAAGTAGGTCAGTTTCATATTCTGTGGTGTGTCTACTAGTGCCACTTAGCACTTAGCACAATGTGTGGGTTTTCATTAGTATTGGAACGCTTATTTTTATACACATTACATAGACAGCTGATGTGTTTTTGCATTTATCCGTCATGCCTTGTTACCACTGGCCAGGCTGGTGGTGGTGGTTTAATGGTGTGGGGGATGCTGTCCTATCAATATGGGCCAACATTTCTAAAGAATGCTTCCAGCACCTTGTTGAATCAATGCCACGAAGAAATAAGGCAGTTCTGAAGGCAAAAGAGGGTCAAACACGATATTAGTACAGTGTTCCTAATATTCCTTTAGGTGAGTGTATATGCAGAACTTAATTACGTAGGCAGGAGTAATTGATGTAGTCCGCATCCAACTTAAACAATACTACATGTTGCGCAAGATAAACACTTAAGTTCTTCAAACCACAAGCTTTTGGCAGATTATTTGTTTTGTAAAATAAATGTTCCATTGCAGGATAGTTATTACTCAGCATAGTTTAAGTATCTGCTTTACCCAAATCAATTTAAAGTAAAGTCATAATATTGGCATGAAAACGCAACTGTACCATCACCTAGTCAGACCCAAGCTCCTGAAATTATACCATTTTACAGTCCCAATGATATTTTACCTTTATCAGGATGGTGGGTTAGGGTCAATCAGTGATTAAACAGCACCTGTAATCATTAAAGAATACAATGTAAAAATGTAAATACACAAATCTAATTAAAACCGAAAGAAATGAGTGATCAGAATTTAGATTAAAAACATGAATTAAAACAATATCAAAAGTATAGGGCGCATAAGGACATGGTGCTCAGATCAGGAGGGATTAAACTGAACTGGTTGGTTACTGTATGATTATAATCAATACAGTTTGATTAATGAATTGCCTGCATTATGCAAAAAAAAAACTTTTTATGACTGAAAATGATCACATGTACATTATTGGGACCACAACCAATAATAATAATAATTTTTATCATTACTATTATTATAATAATAATAACATTAGAAAGCTACAACAAAATAAAAAGAGAAAAATTCTGCACAGTGTCTGCTAGTTCACTCCCCCGCCCTAAAATGTGTTTAGTATAGCCAGTTAGAGATTGAGCAGGTAGACTATAGCAATATACATAGCAACAACAAAAAAATCATATAAAATGTAGTTTGTCAAAATCAGAGTAAAAGGAATATTTCCAAATATAGTGGCTTATTGTGCCTGGTGGATGCCTGGTGGATGTGTGATGGATGTGTGTCTGAGCAGTTTATATTTATTTAACCCTTGTGTGGTGTTCATATTTTGGTTACACAGCCAATGTTCCCGGGTCTGGTGGACCCACCACATTATTAGGCTTTTAAATCAATACAGGCATAACAATTTATGTACAAATACTTAACATATGTTTACTTTAGCTCAATTACCAATGATATATACATCATGTATGATTCATATTTGCCATTTACCCCTGTGAGATCACATTTATGATCATAGCATTTTCGTTTTTTGTGAGAAAACAAATTCAATTATAAAAAAAGGTAAAAAAAAAAAAAAAAAAAAGAACTTAATCAGAACAGATGGAAGTGTTTGAAATGTAACAATTGTGTAACTGTGTGTGGGAATAGCAGGTGCAGAAAGACAACATTCCCGCACTCAGACACGCCCACACACACACACACACACACACACACACACACACACACACACACACACACACACACACACACACACAGACTAGCAGGTGTAGAAAGACAACATAGTTTCATAGCACCTTCATTTAAATACACTCGGGTCCAGTAGACTGGAACACCTCATATGTAATAGTTATGTGTAGGGGGGTGTACCGTGTGCAGTCATATGTAATAGTTATGTGTAGGGTGGTGTACCATGTGTAGTCATATGTAATAGTTATGTGTAGGGAGGTGTACCATGTGTAGTCATATGTAATAGTTATGTGTAGGGAGGTGTACCATGTGTAGTCATATGTAATAGTTATGTGTAGGGTGGTGTACCATGTGTAGTCATATGTAATAGTTATGTGTAGGGAGGTGTACCATGTGTAGTCATATGTAATAGTTATGTGTAGGGTGGTGTACCATGTGTAGTCATATGTAATAGTTATGTGTAGGGAGGTGTACCATGTGTAGTCATATGTAATAGTTATGTGTAGGGGGGTGTACCATGTGTAGTCATATGTAATAGTTATGTGTAGGGGGGTGTACCATGTGTAGTCATATGTAATAGTTATGTGTAGGGGGGTGTACCGTGTGTAGTCATATGTAATAGTTATGTGTAGGGGGGGGGGTGTACAGTGTGCAGTCATTGAAAATACTTTATTTTTTATGTTCTTCACAGAAAATTAGTCTAATTTAACATTAAATGTATTTAATTACAGTAAGCTGACAGCATGTGGCAATTAACTAGGGAGGGGTAATTGCTGCATTGTTGCATGGAATTGTTGCAATGTCCTAATTATACTCTGTAACTTGGTACATTGTATTTGCTAAAATAGCATGATACCACCATATTTAAATTTCTGTCTGTGAAGAAGGTTTTGTTTCGAGGGACGCTGCAGTCATCATTACTAATGTGACCTAGAGACTGAGTCAGACCACTTACAAAAACTTGAAATTGATATCGTTATGATGTGATACTATAAATGAAATTGAATTGAATTGTATGAATTGAATTTTGTTTTGAAATATTGTCGTCTTCAAATCAACTGGTTTTTTAAGGTATAAACAGGGGTGGGGGGTGATCGGCCCCGAGACTCTGGGACAAGTTACCCCCTGCAATTCACACTATTACAGATGTAAAT
>NC_050183.1:24231387-24246387 GCF_008315115.2 Sander lucioperca
CTGACGTTACTTAGTGAGGTTGTACAACAAATGAAACCCACTAATGGTCCCCTAGACATTGTTCCCACCAGAATGGTGAAGGAGGTTTTTAATAGCACCATTGGGTCGAGTCTTCTTACTTTTTTTAATTCTTGTCTTGGTTTAGGTTCTGTCCCAGCTGCCTTCAAACATGCTGTGGTCAGGCCCCTACTTAAGAAGCCTAATCTTGACCCCACAGTGTTGTCAAATTTTAGACCAGTCTCTCATCTGCCTTTTCTTTCTAAGGTTTTGGAAAAAGTTGTTTTCATACAGTTACAAGCCTTTCTACAGCAGAACTCTGTGTTTGAAAAATTTCATTCTGGTTTCAGATCACGCCACAGTACTGAGTCTGCACTGTTGAGAGTACATAATGACATTGCCTTGTCTGTAGATGCCGGGAATCCTACTGTTTTAGTGCTCTTGGACCTCACAGCGGCTTTTGACACTGTGGACCATGCAGTCCTCCTCTCTCGCCTTGAGCATTGTGTAGGCATCAGAGGCACGGCACTTGAATGGTTTAGCTCCTATTTGGCTAATAGGAGCTTTTCTATCATGATTGGTGACCTCTCTTCGTCAGCTGCTCCTCTCTCTTGTGGGGTTCCCCAGGGCTCAATTCTTGGCCCCATTCTGTTCTCTTTATATATGCTGCCTTTAGGGGCTATTATAGGAAAGCATAAACTGTCATTTCATTGTTACGCAGATGATTTGCAAATCTATTTGCCTATTAAAGCAAATGACAGTGTCGCACTAAACTCCCTGCTTAGTTGTATCACTGATATTAAGCTGTGGCTTTCAGAAAACTTTCTTAATTTGAATGAAGATAAAACGGAGTGTATTATTTTCAGTACTTCAGGCACGCAAAATGGTCCAGCTTTGAGTTTGGGAGCTCTAGCATCCTACACTAGGTCAGCTGTCAAAAATTTGGGGGTTACTTTTGATTGCAGCATGAAATTTGACAAGCAGATCAGTGATGTTGTTAGAATGAGCTTTTTCCAGCTTCGTCTCCTGGCTAAAGTTAAGCCTTTCCTCAACAGGCACGATCTAGAAAAGGCTATTCATGCCTTTATTAGTTCTAGGTTGGATTATTGTAATGCTCTTTACGTTGGTCTGAATCAGACCTCCATCGCACGTCTTCAACTTGTGCAAAATGCAGCTGCTCGCTTTTTAACAAATACATCTAGATGTGCACATATCACTCCTGTTCTCTACACCCTTCATTGGCTCCCTGTGCGTTTTAGAATCGATTTTAAGATTTTATTGTTTGCTTTCAAGGCCTTAAATGGTCTGGCCCCGGAGTATTTGTCCGAAATTTTAACTTTGCGGGAGCACAACCGGTCATTGCGGTCTTCAAACCAGCGACTTTTAGAAGTGCCAAGGTCTAGATATAAACGGTGGCGTGATCAGGCTTTTGCAGTTGCTGCTCCGAGACTCTGGAACAAGTTACCCCCTGATATCCGCACTATTACAGATGTAGCTCTTTTTAGGTCCAAACTTAAAACGCATCTGTTTAGTCAGGCTTTTAATACGTAGCAGTGGTGTGACGATTTCATTCTTCTGTTTCTCTGTAACTATTTCTGATTTTACATGTTCTTTCTTTACATTGTATGATATGTGTTTTTATTCATGGTTTCGATGTTAAGCACTTTGGATACCTGCTGGTTGCTGTAAAGTGCTATATAAATAAAGTTTGATTGATTGATTGATATATATATACACATATATCACGTTATTCCGACTACATTTCCATATATACCCATATATCAAGTTACTCCGACTACATCTCCATATATATATATATACACACACATATGTCACGTTACTCAGACTACATCTCTCTCTCTCTCTCTCTCTCTCTCTCTATATATATATATATATATATATATATATATATATACACACATATATCATGTTACTCCGACTACATCTCAATATATATACACATATATCACGTTACTCCGAAGACATCTCCATATATATATATATATATATATATATATATATATATATATATATATATATATACTAGATCTCCACCTCTACGTTTATGTTACTCTGATTACATCTCCACCTCTACATTACTAAGACTACATCTCCACCTCTACGTTACTCTGACTACATCTCCACCTCTACGTTACTCTGACTACCTCTCCACCTCTACATTACTAAGACTACATCTCCACCTCTACATTACTAATACTACATCTCCACCTCTACGTTAATGTTACTCTGACTACATCTCCACCTCTACGTTAATGTTACTCTGACTACATCTCCACCTCTATGTTACTCTGACTACATCACCTCTACGTTACTCAGACTACATCTCCACCTCTACGTTACTCAGTCTACATCTCCACCTCTAGGTTACTCTGACTACATCTCCACCACTACGTTACTCTGACTACATATCCACCACTACATTACTCTGGCTACATCTCCACCACTACATTACTCAGACTACATCTCCACCACTATGTTACTCTGACTACATCTCAACCCCTACGTTACTCTGACTACATCTCCACCTCTACGTTGCTCTGACGACAACTCCACCTCTACGTTACTCTGACTACATCACCACCTCTAACTTACTCAGACTACATCTCCATCTCTACGGTACTCGACTACATCGCCACCTCTAAGTTACTAAAACTACATCTCCACCTCTACGTTACTCAGACTACATCACCTCTACATTACTCTGACTACATCTCCACCTCCACCTCTACGTTACTCAGACTACATCTCCATCTCTACGTTACTCTGTCTACATCTCCACCTCTACGTTACTCAGACAACGTCTCCACCTCTACGTTACTCAGACTATATCTCCACCACTACGTTACTCTGACTACATCTCCACCACTACGTTACTCAGACTACATCTCCACCACTATGTTACTCTGACTACATCTCCACCTCTACGTAACTCTGACTACATATCCACCTCTACGTTACTCTGACTACATCTCCACCTCTACGTTGCTCTGACTATATCTCCACCTGTTACTCAGTCTACATCTCCACCTCCATCTCTAAGTTACTCTGACTACATCTCCACCACTACATTACTCAGACTACATCTCATCCACTACGTTACTCTGAGTATATCTCCACCTCTACGTTACTCTGACTACATCTCCACCTCTATATTTACGTTACTCTGACTACATCCGCACATCTGTTACTCAGTCTACATCTCCACCTCCACCTCTACGTTACTCTGACTACATCTCCATCTCTACGTTACTCTGACTACATCTCCACCACTACATTACTCTGACTCCATCTCCACCTCTATGTTACTCTGACTACATCTCCACCTCTACAATTAAGTTACTCTGACTACATCTCCACCTCTATGTTACTCTGACTACATCTCCACCTCTACGTTACTCTGACGACATCTCCACCTCTACTTTTCTCTGACTACATCTCCACCTCTATGTTTACGTTACTCTGACTACATCTCCACCTCTATGTTACTCAGTCTACATCTCCACCTCCATCTCTACGTTACTCTGACTACATCTCCACCTCTACGTTACTCTGACTACATCTCCACCTCTACGTTACTCTGACTACATCTCCACCTCGATTTTGCTCTGACGACATCTCCATCTATACGTTACTCTGACGACAACTCCACCTCTACGTTACTCAGACTACATCTCCATCTCTATGTTACTCAGACTACATCTCCACCTCTACATTACTCTGACCACATCTCCTCCACTACGTTACTCTGAGTATATCTCCACCTTTACGTTACTCTGACTACATCTCCACCTCTATGTTACTCTGACTACATCTCCACCTCTACGTTACTCTGACGACATCTCCACCTCTACATTTCTCTGACTACATCTCCACCTCTAAGTTACTCTGACTACATCTCCACTTCTACGTTACCCTGACTACATCTCCACCTCTAAGTTACTTTGACGACATCTCCACCTCTATGTTACTCTGACTACATCTCCATCTCTACGTTACTCTGACTACATCTCCAACACTACATTACTCAGACTACATCTCCACCTCTACAATTACTTTACTCTGACTACATCTCCACCTCTATGTTACTCTAACTACATCTCCACCTCTTCGTTACTCTGACGACATCTCCACCTCTACTTTTCTCTGACTACATCTCCACCTCTATTTTTACGTTACTCTGACTACATCTCCACCTCTATGTTACTCTGACTACATCTCCACCTCTATGTTACTCAGAATACATCTCCACCTCTATGTTACTCAGTCAACATCTCCACCTCTATGTTACTCAGTCTACATCTCCACCTCCATCTCTAAGTTACTCTGACTACATCTCCACCACTACATTACTCAGACTACATCTCATCCACTACGTTACTCTGAGTATATCTCCACCTCTACGTTACTCTGACTACATCTCCACCTCTATATTTACGTTACTCTGACTACATCTCCACATCTGTTACTCAGTCTACATCTCCACCTCCACCTCTACGTTACTCTGACTACATCTCCATCTCTACGTTACTCTGACTACATCTCCACCACTACATTACTCTGACTCCATCTCCACCTCTATGTTACTCTGACTACATCTCCACCTCTATACTTAAGTTACTCTGACTACATCTCCACCTCTATGTTACTCTGACTACATCTCCACCTCTACGTTACTCTGACGACATCTCCACCTCTACTTTTCTCTGACTACATCTCCACCTCTATGTTTACGTTACTCTGACTACATCTCCACCTCTATGTTACTCAGTCTACATCTCCACCTCCATCTCTACGTTACTCTGACTACATCTCCACCTCTACGTTACTCTGACTACATCTCCACCTCTACGTTACTCTGACTACATCTCCACCTCTATTTTGCTCTGACGACATCTCCATCTATACGTTACTCTGACGACAACTCCACCTCTACGTTACTCAGACTACATCTCCATCTCTATGTTACTCTGACTACATCTCCACCTCTAAGTTACTCAAACTACATCTCCACCTCTACGTTACTCAGACTACATCTCCACCTCTACATTACTCTGACTACATCTCCACGACTACGTTACTCTGACTAGATCTCCACCTCTGTTACTCAGTCTACATCTCCACCTCCATCTCTACGTTACTCTGACTACATCTCCACCACTACATTACTCTGACTACATCTCCACCTCTATGTTACTCTGACTACATCTCCACCTCTACGTTACTCTGACAACATCTCCACCTCTACATTTCTCTGACTACATCTCCACCTCTAAGTTACTCTGACTACATCTCCACTTCTACGTTACCCTGACTACATCTCCACCTCTAAGTTACTTTGACGACATCTCCACCTCTATGTTACTCTGACTACATCTCCATCTCTACGTTACTCTGACTACATCTCCAACACTACATTACTCAGACTACATCTCCACCACTACGTTACTCTGACTACATCTCTACCTCTACGTTACTCTGACTACATCTCCACCTCTACAATTACTTTACTCTGACACAATTACTTTACTCTGACTACATCTCCACCTCTATGTTACTCTAACTACATCTCCACCTCTTCGTTACTCTGACGACATCTCCACCTCTACTTTTCTCTGACTACATCTCCACCTCTATTTTTACGTTACTCTGACTACATCTCCACCTCTATGTTACTCTGACTACATCTCCACCTCTATGTTACTCAGAATACATCTCCACCTCTATGTTACTCAGTCTACATCTCCACCTCCATCTCTAAGTTACTCTGACTACATCTCCACCACTACATTACTCAGACTACATCTCATCCACTACGTTACTCTGAGTATATCTCCACCTCTACGTTACTCTGACTACATCTCCACCTCTATATTTACGTTACTCTGACTACATCTCCACATCTGTTACTCAGTCTACATCTCCACCTCCACGTTACTCTGACTACATCTCCATCTCTACGTTACTCTGACTACATCTCCACCCTCATTACTCTGACTACATCTCCATCTCTACGTTACTCTGACTACATCTCCACCTCTACGTTACTCAGACTACATCTCCATCTCTATGTTACTCAGACTACATCTCCACCTCTACATTACTCTGACCACATCTCCTCCACTACGTTACTCTGAGTATATCTCCACCTTTACGTTACTCTGACTACATCTCCACCTCTATGTTACTCTGACTACATCTCCACCTCTACGTTACTCTGACGACATCTCCACCTCTACATTTCTCTGACTACATCTCCACCTCTAAGTTACTCTGACTACATCTCCACTTCTACGTTACTCTGACTACATCTCCACCTCTAAGTTACTTTGACGACATCTCCACCTCTATGTTACTCTGACTACATCTCCATCTCTACGTTACTCTGACTACATCTCCACCACTACATTACTCAGACTACATCTCCACCTCTACAATTACTTTACTCTGACTACATCTCCACCTCTATGTTACTCTAACTACATCTCCACCTCTTCGTTACTCTGACGACATCTCCACCTTTACTTTTCTCTGACTACATCTCCACCTCTATTTTTACGTTACTCTGACTACATCTCCACCTCTATGTTACTCTGACTACATCTCCACCTCTATGTTACTCAGAATACATCTCCACCTCTATGTTACTCAGTCAACATCTCCACCTCTATGTTACTCAGTCTACATCTCCACCTCCATCTCTAAGTTACTCTGACTACATCTCCACCACTACATTACTCAGACTACATCTCATCCACTACGTTACTCTGAGTATATCTCCACCTCTACGTTACTCTGACTACATCTCCACCTCTATATTTACGTTACTCTGACTACATCTCCACATCTGTTACTCAGTCTACATCTCCACCTCCACCTCTACGTTACTCTGACTACATCTCCATCTCTACGTTACTCTGACTACATCTCCACCACTACATTACTCTGACTCCATCTCCACCTCTATGTTACTCTGACTACATCTCCACCTCTATACTTAAGTTACTCTGACTACATCTCCACCTCTATGTTACTCTGACTACATCTCCACCTCTACGTTACTCTGACGACATCTCCACCTCTACTTTTCTCTGACTACATCTCCACCTCTATGTTTACGTTACTCTGACTACATCTCCACCTCTATGTTACTCAGTCTACATCTCCACCTCCATCTCTACGTTACTCTGACTACATCTCCACCTCTACGTTACTCTGACTACATCTCCACCTCTACGTTACTCTGACTACATCTCCACCTCTATTTTGCTCTGACGACATCTCCATCTATACGTTACTCTGACGACAACTCCACCTCTACGTTACTCAGACTACATCTCCATCTCTATGTTACTCAGACTACATCTCCACCTCTACATTACTCTGACCACATCTCCTCCACTACGTTACTCTGAGTATATCTCCACCTTTACGTTACTCTGACTACATCTCCACCTCTATGTTACTCTGACTACATCTCCACCTCTACGTTACTCTGACGACATCTCCACCTCTACATTTCTCTGACTACATCTCCACCTCTAAGTTACTCTGACTACATCTCCACTTCTACGTTACCCTGACTACATCTCCACCTCTAAGTTACTTTGACGACATCTCCACCTCTATGTTACTCTGACTACATCTCCATCTCTACGTTACTCTGACTACATCTCCAACACTACATTACTCAGACTACATCTCCACCTCTACAATTACTTTACTCTGACTACATCTCCACCTCTATGTTACTCTAACTACATCTCCACCTCTTCGTTACTCTGACGACATCTCCACCTCTACTTTTCTCTGACTACATCTCCACCTCTATTTTTACGTTACTCTGACTACATCTCCACCTCTATGTTACTCTGACTACATCTCCACCTCTATGTTACTCAGAATACATCTCCACCTCTATGTTACTCAGTCAACATCTCCACCTCTATGTTACTCAGTCTACATCTCCACCTCCATCTCTAAGTTACTCTGACTACATCTCCACCACTACATTACTCAGACTACATCTCATCCACTACGTTACTCTGAGTATATCTCCACCTCTACGTTACTCTGACTACATCTCCACCTCTATATTTACGTTACTCTGACTACATCTCCACATCTGTTACTCAGTCTACATCTCCACCTCCACCTCTACGTTACTCTGACTACATCTCCATCTCTACGTTACTCTGACTACATCTCCACCACTACATTACTCTGACTCCATCTCCACCTCTATGTTACTCTGACTACATCTCCACCTCTATACTTAAGTTACTCTGACTACATCTCCACCTCTATGTTACTCTGACTACATCTCCACCTCTACGTTACTCTGACGACATCTCCACCTCTACTTTTCTCTGACTACATCTCCACCTCTATGTTTACGTTACTCTGACTACATCTCCACCTCTATGTTACTCAGTCTACATCTCCACCTCCATCTCTACGTTACTCTGACTACATCTCCACCTCTACGTTACTCTGACTACATCTCCACCTCTACGTTACTCTGACTACATCTCCACCTCTATTTTGCTCTGACGACATCTCCATCTATACGTTACTCTGACGACAACTCCACCTCTACGTTACTCAGACTACATCTCCATCTCTATGTTACTCTGACTACATCTCCACCTCTAAGTTACTCAAACTACATCTCCACCTCTACGTTACTCAGACTACATCTCCACCTCTACATTACTCTGACTACATCTCCACGACTACGTTACTCTGACTAGATCTCCACCTCTGTTACTCAGTCTACATCTCCACCTCCATCTCTACGTTACTCTGACTACATCTCCACCACTACATTACTCTGACTACATCTCCCCTCTATGTTACTCTGACTACATCTCCACCTCTACGTTACTCTGACAACATCTCCACCTCTACATTTCTCTGACTACATCTCCACCTCTAAGTTACTCTGACTACATCTCCACTTCTACGTTACCCTGACTACATCTCCACCTCTAAGTTACTTTGACGACATCTCCACCTCTATGTTACTCTGACTACATCTCCATCTCTATGTTACTCTGACTACATCTCCAACACTACATTACTCAGACTACATCTCCACCACTACGTTACTCTGACTACATCTCTACCTCTACGTTACTCTGACTACATCTCCACCTCTACAATTACTTTACTCTGACACAATTACTTTACTCTGACGACATCTCCACCTCTACATTTCTCTGACTACATCTCCACCTCTAAGTTACTCTGACTACATCTCCACTTCTACGTTACCCTGACTACATCTCCACCTCTAAGTTACTTTGACGACATCTCCACCTCTATGTTACTCTGACTACATCTCCATCTCTACGTTACTCTGACTACATCTCCAACACTACATTACTCAGACTACATCTCCACCTCTACAATTACTTTACTCTGACTACATCTCCACCTCTATGTTACTCTAACTACATCTCCACCTCTTCGTTACTCTGACGACATCTCCACCTCTACTTTTCTCTGACTACATCTCCACCTCTATTTTTACGTTACTCTGACTACATCTCCACCTCTATGTTACTCTGACTACATCTCCACCTCTATGTTACTCAGAATACATCTCCACCTCTATGTTACTCAGTCAACATCTCCACCTCTATGTTACTCAGTCTACATCTCCACCTCCATCTCTAAGTTACTCTGACTACATCTCCACCACTACATTACTCAGACTACATCTCATCCACTACGTTACTCTGAGTATATCTCCACCTCTACGTTACTCTGACTACATCTCCACCTCTATATTTACGTTACTCTGACTACATCTCCACATCTGTTACTCAGTCTACATCTCCACCTCCACCACTACGTTACTCTGACTACATCTCCATCTCTACGTTACTCTGACTACATCTCCACCACTACATTACTCTGACTCCATCTCCACCTCTATGTTACTCTGACTACATCTCCACCTCTATACTTAAGTTACTCTGACTACATCTCCACCTCTATGTTACTCTGACTACATCTCCACCTCTACGTTACTCTGACGACATCTCCACCTCTACTTTTCTCTGACTACATCTCCACCTCTATGTTTACGTTACTCTGACTACATCTCCACCTCTATGTTACTCAGTCTACATCTCCACCTCCATCTCTACGTTACTCTGACTACATCTCCACCTCTACGTTACTCTGACTACATCTCCACCTCTACGTTACTCTGACTACATCTCCACCTCTATTTTGCTCTGACGACATCTCCATCTATACGTTACTCTGACGACAACTCCACCTCTACGTTACTCAGACTACATCTCCATCTCTATGTTACTCTGACTACATCTCCACCTCTAAGTTACTCAAACTACATCTCCACCTCTACGTTACTCAGACTACATCTCCACCTCTACATTACTCTGACTACATCTCCACGACTACGTTACTCTGACTAGATCTCCACCTCTGTTACTCAGTCTACATCTCCACCTCCATCTCTACGTTACTCTGACTACATCTCCACCACTACATTACTCTGACTACATCTCCACCTCTATGTTACTCTGACTACATCTCCACCTCTACGTTACTCTGACAACATCTCCACCTCTACATTTCTCTGACTACATCTCCACCTCTAAGTTACTCTGACTACATCTCCACTTCTACGTTACCCTGACTACATCTCCACCTCTAAGTTACTTTGACGACATCTCCACCTCTATGTTACTCTGACTACATCTCCATCTCTATGTTACTCTGACTACATCTCCAACACTACATTACTCAGACTACATCTCCACCACTACGTTACTCTGACTACATCTCTACCTCTACGTTACTCTGACTACATCTCCACCTCTACAATTACTTTACTCTGACACAATTACTTTACTCTGACTACATCTCCACCTCTATGTTACTCTAACTACATCTCCACCTCTTCGTTACTCTGACGACATCTCCACCTCTACTTTTCTCTGACTACATCTCCACCTCTATTCTTACGTTACTCTGACTACATCTCCACCTCTATGTTACTCTGACTACATCTCCACCTCTATGTTACTCAGAATACATCTCCACCTCTATGTTACTCAGTCTACATCTCCACCTCCATCTCTAAGTTACTCTGACTACATCTCCACCACTACATTACTCAGACTACATCTCATCCACTACGTTACTCTGAGTATATCTCCACCTCTACGTTACTCTGACTACATCTCCACCTCTATATTTACGTTACTCTGACTACATCTCCACATCTGTTACTCAGTCTACATCTCCACCTCCACGTTACTCTGACTACATCTCCATCTCTACGTTACTCTGACTACATCTCCACCACTACATTACTCTGACTCCATCTCCACCTCTATGTTACTCTGACTACATCTCCACCTCTACAATTAAGTTACTCTGACTACATCTCCACCTCTATGTTACTAATACTACATCTCCACCTCTACGTTAATGTTACTCTGACTACATCTCCACCTCTACGTTAATGTTACTCTGACTACATCTCCACCTCTATGTTACTCTGACTACATCACCTCTACATTACTCAGACTACATCTCCACCTCTACGTTACTCAGTCTACATCTCCACCTCTAGGTTACTCTGACTACATCTCCACCACTACGTTACTCTGACTACATATCCACCACTACATTACTCTGGCTACATCTCCACCACTACATTACTCAGACTACATCTCCACCACTATGTTACTCTGACTACATCTCAACCCCTACGTTACTCTGACTACATCTCCACCTCTACGTTGCTCTGACGACAACTCCACCTCTACGTTACTCTGACTACATCACCACCTCTAACTTACTCAGACTACATCTCCATCTCTACGGTACTCTGACTACATCGCCACCTCTAAGTTACTAAAACTACATCTCCACCTCTACGTTACTCAGACTACATCACCTCTACATTACTCTGACTACATCTCCACCTCCACCTCTACGTTACTCAGACTACATCTCCATCTCTACGTTACTCTGTCTACATCTCCACCTCTACGTTACTCAGACAACGTCTCCACCTCTACGTTACTCAGACTACATCTCCACCACTACGTTACTCAGACTACATCTCCACCACTATGTTACTCTGACTACATCTCCACCTCTACGTAACTCTGACTACATATCCACCTCTACGTTACTCTGACTACATCTCCACCTCTATATTTACGTTACTCTGACTACATCCGCACATCTGTTACTCAGTCTACATCTCCACCTCCACCTCTACGTTACTCTGACTACATCTCCATCTCTACGTTACTCTGACTACATCTCCACCACTACATTACTCTGACTCCATCTCCACCTCTATGTTACTCTGACTACATCTCCACCTCTACAATTAAGTTACTCTGACTACATCTCCACCTCTATGTTACTCTGACTACATCTCCACCTCTACGTTACTCTGACGACATCTCCACCTCTACTTTTCTCTGACTACATCTCCACCTCTATGTTTACGTTACTCTGACTACATCTCCACCTCTATGTTACTCAGTCTACATCTCCACCTCCATCTCTACGTTACTCTGACTACATCTCCACCTCTACGTTACTCTGACTACATCTCCACCTCTACGTTACTCTGACTACATCTCCACCTCGATTTTGCTCTGACGACATCTCCATCTATACGTTACTCTGACGACAACTCCACCTCTACGTTACTCAGACTACATCTCCATCTCTATGTTACTCAGACTACATCTCCACCTCTACATTACTCTGACCACATCTCCTCCACTACGTTACTCTGAGTATATCTCCACCTTTACGTTACTCTGACTACATCTCCACCTCTATGTTACTCTGACTACATCTCCACCTCTACGTTACTCTGACGACATCTCCACCTCTACATTTCTCTGACTACATCTCCACCTCTAAGTTACTCTGACTACATCTCCACTTCTACGTTACCCTGACTACATCTCCACCTCTAAAATACTTTGACGACATCTCCACCTCTATGTTACTCTGACTACATCTCCATCTCTACGTTACTCTGACTACATCTCCAACACTACATTACTCAGACTACATCTCCACCTCTACAATTACTTTACTCTGACTACATCTCCACCTCTATGTTGCTCTAACTACATCTCCACCTCTTCGTTACTCTGACGACATCTCCACCTCTACTTTTCTCTGACTACATCTCCACCTCTATTTTTACGTTACTCTGACTACATCTCCACCTCTATGTTACTCTGACTACATCTCCACCTCTATGTTACTCAGAATACATCTCCACCTCTATGTTACTCAGTCAACATCTCCACCTCTATGTTACTCAGTCTACATCTCCACCTCCATCTCTAAGTTACTCTGACTACATCTCCACCACTACATTACTCAGACTAGATCTCATCCACTACGTTACTCTGAGTATATCTCCACCTCTACGTTACTCTGACTACATCTCCACCTCTATATTTACGTTACTCTGACTACATCTCCACATCTGTTACTCAGTCTACATCTCCACCTCCACCTCTACGTTACTCTGACTACATCTCCATCTCTACGTTACTCTGACTACATCTCCACCACTACATTACTCTGACTCCATCTCCACCTCTATGTTACTCTGACTACATCTCCACCTCTATACTTAAGTTACTCTGACTACATCTCCACCTCTATGTTCTCTCTGACTACATCTCCACCTCTACGTTACTCTGACGACATCTCCACCTCTACTTTTCTCTGACTACATCTCCACCTCTATGTTTACGTTACTCTGACTACATCTCCACCTCTATGTTACTCAGTCTACATCTCCACCTCCATCTCTACGTTACTCTGACTACATCTCCACCTCTACGTTACTCTGACTACATCTCCACCTCTACGTTACTCTGACTACATCTCCACCTCTATTTTGCTCTGACGACATCTCCATCTATACGTTACTCTGACGACAACTCCACCTCTACGTTACTCAGACTACATCTCCATCTCTATGTTACTCTGACTACATCTCCACCTCTAAGTTACTCAAACTACATCTCCACCTCTACGTTACTCAGACTACATCTCCACCTCTACATTACTCTGACTACATCTCCACGACTACGTTACTCTGACTAGATCTCCACCTCTGTTACTCAGTCTACATCTCCACCTCCATCTCTACGTTACTCTGACTACATCTCCACCACTACATTACTCTGACTACATCTCCACCTCTATGTTACTCTGACTACATCTCCACCTCTACGTTACTCTGACAACATCTCCACCTCTACTTTTCTCTGACTACATCTCCACCTCTAAGTTACTCTGACTACATCTCCACTTCTACGTTACCCTGACTACATCTCCACCTCTAAGTTACTTTGACGACATCTCCACCTCTATGTTACTCTGACTACATCTCCATCTCTACGTTACTCTGACTACATCTCCAACACTACATTACTCAGACTACATCTCCACCACTACGTTACTCTGACTACATCTCTACCTCTACGTTACTCTGACTACATCTCCACCTCTACAATTACTTTACTCTGACACAATTACTTTACTCTGACTACATCTCCACCTCTATGTTACTCTAACTACATCTCCACCTCTTCGTTACTCTGACGACATCTCCACCTCTACTTTTCTCTGACTACATCTCCACCTCTATTTTTACGTTACTCTGACTACATCTCCACCTCTATGTTACTCTGACTACATCTCCACCTCTATGTTACTCAGAATACATCTCCACCTCTATGTTACTCAGTCTACATCTCCACCTCCATCTCTAAGTTACTCTGACTACATCTCCACCTCTACGTTACTCTGACTACATCTCCACCTCTACGTTACTCTGACTACATCTCCACCTCGATTTTGCTCTGACGACATCTCCATCTATACGTTACTCTGACGACAACTCCACCTCTACGTTACTCAGACTACATCTCCATCTCTATG
>NC_050183.1:24256387-24273887 GCF_008315115.2 Sander lucioperca
ACGGATCAATATGTAATTATAAAGGCTCACGCTGCTCAGTGATGAGCTTCCGCTGAGACAAGTAGAGCAGATTATTATTCTAAGTGTCTGACAACATTATGGGATGGATCCCTACAGAGATAGACCTTTTAGTTAAAGAGTAAGATCCTTTTAGTTTAACATGAAACAGCCCCGAAATCACCATCACCAAACCCACCAGACTCCATGTAAATAATCAGGACTTTTAGCGTGTATAGAGCCAGCATATCTCCACCAGACTCCATGTAAATAATCAGGACTTTTAGCGTGTATAGAGCCAGCATATTTCCACCAGACTCCATGTAAATAATCAGGACTTTTAGCGTGTATAGAGCCAGCATATCTCCACATGTAAATGGGTGAATTAAGGGTTTATTTCAACCAAACCAGAGTGGTGATTGTTGGAACAGTGGAAAGATGAACCAAGACGGCTTTTGATAGTTTGATTTAGTTTCTGTCCACTTTGAATGAAGTGTGTTTTACGATGCTAAAAGTCCTGATTATTTACATGGAGTCTGGTGGGTTTAGCGGACTCTAACTGCTGCTGAACATTAGTCCTGTAGGGTTACATTACAGCTTGGTTCTGGTTTAATACTGGACCAGTTTCAGAGATTGTTGTTCCATCACACACTCAGACACACAAACACGGAGACAGAGAGTCCAGGGTGATAAAAACCTGTCTGTGCCTCTTTTTCCTGCTGAATGAAGCCCAAACAGGAATGTAAATGGAGATTTATTGAGACTGTTTTAGGAACTCCGCCCAGATTTAATGTCATTAACCCATTCCCGTCCGCTGCAGTGACTCTCCCTGATCACTGATTAATCACTGATTAATCACTGATTTGTCCCTCTGATCTCTGGGATCATCTCTGCTCTTAATTAGTTTTTTTTCTCATGGACTTTGGTGCAGTTTGCGCCAGCGGTTTCCCGTGCATAGACCCTGACTCAGCGGTCTGACAGGCGGACTGATGCCGCACCATGACGACACACACACACACACACACACACATCCCGCACGCGCACATTCAATCACACATTAAGCCTATTCCACGACCCAAACACTCCGAAAAATCACACACCAGAAAAGAAGAAAGTGAGAAGAAATAAAAGTGTACTCACTCCATGTCTGAGCGCAGATCAGTCCGCTGAATCATCCGAGATACATCCGAGAGAGAAAAGAGACCCGCCCACCGGAGGGGCGAGGGGGGAAGGGGGGAGACAGAGAGGGGGGGCAGATGGAGAGAGAGAGAGAGAGAGAGAGAGAGAGAGGAAAGGAGGAAAGGAGGCAGGTACTTCAGGGAAACCACTCAGCAGGAGCAGGAATATAAGCATATTATAATAATTATAATTATAATAATAATAATTGCTGTGATGTTAATGGATGAGAGTGATGTTGTGTTTGAGTCCAGCAGAGGGAGACAGACCCAGTAGAAACTAGACCAGGCTCCTCCATTATCATCTCTTTATTTAGGATTCAAAGGATTACAACAAGGTAGTAGTAGTAGTAGTTTATTTTGAACATGTAAAAAAAAATATAAAATAAAAATATATATATATATATACAGACATGTGTACATGTATAAAATTAAAATTAACATGACAGCTTAATAAGGTCATGTACTTCTCAGCATAATCTTCCAAAATTATTGTAAGTAATTCAAAGTAGAAATTCCCATGTTCAAAAAGGAGTAGGAAGAAGTTCATAACAAACTTTTCAGGTACAAACACAAACTGAAAATATTTTACATTTTAACCAAATTATTCCCACTTCCCCACCCTGCCCCATATGTTGGTCCTAAAACAAGTAAGAAATGAATAAACATTACAATTACTAATCCGTCAAGCAGAGGTAAGATGTTTACAATATATCAACCGTTTCCACATCATTATTTGAGCCAGTGTCCATATTATTACTTAGTTACACCATGCTAAGGAATTAGGATTAGGAGGAGTCCAACATGGATGAGTCCAGGTGATCTAAGGAGGAGGTAGAGAACAAACCCTTTTATTCTACTGGGTTTAAGAATGCTTGATTCTGATTGGCTGGGAGGAGGGCATTAACCCGGCAGGTTGCCCGCTGACTGAGCTCAGCGTCATCAAACAGTAGATCAATACGCCCAGGTCCATTAAAACATAAACCATCCATCCATCCATCTTCTTCCGCTTATCCGGTAACGGGTCGCGGGGGTAGCAGCTCCAGCAGGGGACCCCAAACTTCCCTTTCCCGAGCCACATTAACCAGCTCCGACTGGGGGATCCCGAGGCGTTCCCAGGCCAGGTTGGAGATATAATCCCTCCACCTAGTCCTGGGTCTTCCCCGAGGCCTCCTCCCAGCTGGACGTGCCTGGAACACCTCCCTAGGGAGGCGCCCAGGGGGCATCCTTACCAGATGCCCGAACCACCTCAACTGGCTCCTTTCGACGCGAAGGAGCAGCGGCTCTACTCCGAGCTCCTCACGGATGACTGAGCTTCTCACCCTATCTCTAAGGGAGACGCCAGCCACCCTCCTGAGGAAACCCATTTCGGCCGCTTGTACCCTGGATCTCGTTCTTTCGGTCATGACCCAGCCTTCATGACCATAGGTGAGGGTAGGAACGAAAACTGACCGGTAGATTGAGAGCTTTGCCTTCTGGCTCAGCTCTCTTTTCGTCACAACGGTGCGATAAATTGAGTGTAATACCGCACCCGCTGCGCCGATTCTCCGACCAATCTTCCGCTCCATTGTTCCCTCACTCGCGAACAAGACTCCAAGGTACTTGAACTCCTTCACTTGGGGTAAAGACTCATTCCCTACCTGGAGAAGGCACTCCATCGGTTTCCTGCTGAGAACCATGGCCTCAGATTTAGAGGTGCTGATCCTCATCCCAGCCGCTTCACACTCGGCTGCGAACCGATCCAGTGAGTGCTGAAGGTCACAGGCCGACGATGCCATCAGGACCACATCATCTGCAAAAAGCAGCGATGAGATCCCCAGCTCACCAAACTGCAACCCCTCTCCACCCCGACTACGCCTCGATATCCTGTCCATAAATACTACAAACAGGATTGGTGACAAAGCGCAGCCCTGGCGGAGGCCAACTCTCACCTGAAACGAGTCCGACTTACTGCCGAGAACCCGGACACAGCTCTCGCTTTGGTCGTACAGAGATTGGATGGCCCTGAGAAGGGACCCCCTCACCCCATACTCCCGCAGCACCTCCCACAGTGTCTCCCGGGGGACCCGGTCATACGCCTTCTCCAGATCCACAAAGCACATGTAGACCGGTTGGGCATACTCCCAGGCTCCCTCCAGGATCCTTGCGAGAGTAAAGATCTGGTCCGTTGTTCCACGACCAGGACGGAATCCGCATTGTTCCTCTTCAACCTGAGGTTCGACTATCGACCGAACCCTCCTTTCCAGCACCTTGGAGTAGACTTTACCGGGGAGGCTGAGAAGTGTGATACGCCTGTAATTGGCACACACCCTCTGGTCCCCCTTTTTGAAAAGGGGAACCACCACCCCGGTCTGCCACTCCTTAGGCACTGTCCCCGACTTCCACGCAATGTTGAAGAGGCGTGTCAACCAAGACAACCCCTCCACACCCAGAGCTTTAAGCATTTCTGGACGGATCTCATCAATCCCTGGGGCTTTGCCACTGTGGAGTTGTTTAACTACCTCAGCAACTTCCACCAGGGAAATTGACGACAATCCCCCATCATACTCCAGCTCTGCCTCTACCATAGAGGGCGTATTAGTCGGATTTAGGAGTTCCTCAAAGTGCTCCTTCCACCGCCCTATTACCTCCTCAGTTGAGGTCAGCAGCGTCCCATCCTTACTGTACACAGCTTGGATGGTTCCCCGCTTCCCCCTCCTGAGGTGGCAAACAGTTTTCCAGAAGCACCTTGGTGCCGACCGAAAGTCCTTCTCCATTTCTCTTTCACGGCAGAGGCTGCAGCCCTTCGGGCCCTTCGGTACCTTGCAACTGCCTCCGGAGTCCCCTGGGATAACATATCCCAGAAAGACTCCTTCTTCAGTCGGACGGCTTCCCTGACCACCGGTGTCCACCACGGTGTTCGTGGGTTGCCGCCCCTTGAGGCACCTAAGACCCTAAGACCACAGCTTCCCGCCGCAGCTTCAGCAATGGAAACTTTGAACATTGTCCACTCGGGTTCAATGCCCCCAGCCTCCACAGGGATGCACGAAAAGCTCCGCCGGAGGTGTGAGTTGAAAGTCTGTCGGACAGGGGCCTCCTCCAGACGTTTCCAGTTCACCCGCACTACCCGTTTGGGTTTACCAGGTCTGTCCAGAGTCTTCCCCCACCCTCTGACCCAACTCACCACCAGATGGTGATCGGTTGACAGCTCTGCCCCTCTCTTCACCCGAGTGTCCAAAACATACGGCCTCAGATCAGATGAAACGATTATAAAATCGATCATTGACCTTTGGCCTAGGGTGCTCTGGTACCAAGTACACTTATGAGCATCCCTATGTTCGAACATGGTGTTCGTTATAGACAATCCATGACTAGCACAGAAGTCCAACAACAAACAACCACTCTGGTTTAGATCAGGGAGGCCGTTCCTCCCAATCACGCCTCTCCATGTGTCTCCATCATTTCCCACGTGCGCGTTGAAGTCCCCCAGCAGAACTATGGAGTCCCCTACTGGAGCCCCATACAGGACTCCATTCAAGGTCTCCAAGAAGGCCGAATACTCCGAGCTCTTGTTTGGTGCATACGCACAAACAACAGTCAGAGTTTTCCCCCCCCACAACCCGCAGGCGTAGGGAGGCGACCCTCTCGTCCACCGGGGTAAACTCCAACGTAGCGGCGCTCAGCCGGGGGCTTGTGAGTATCCCCACACCCGCCCGGCGCCTCACACCCTGGGCAACTCCGGAGAAGAAAAGAGTCCAACCCCTATCCAGGAGTATGGTTCCAGAACCGAGACTGTGCGTAGAGGTAAGCCCCACCAGATCCAACTGGTAGCGCTCCACCTCCCGCACAAGTTCCGGTTCCTTCCCCCACAGAGAGGTGACGTTCCACGTCCCCAGAGCCAGCGTCTGCTGCCCGGGTCTGGTCCGTCGAGGCCCCTGACCTTCACTGCCACCCATGTGGCAGCGCACCCGACCCCAGCGGTTCCTCCCACAGGTGGTGGGCCCATGGGTTGGAGAGAGAGGTGCCACGTAGCTTTTTCGGGCTGTGCCCGGCCGGGCTCCGTGGCAAACCCGGCCACCAGGCGCTCGCTGACGGGCCCTCCATCTGGGCCTGGCTCCAGACGGGGGCCCCGGGCTTCCTCCGGGCAGGGTCACATCATCTCTACCTCGTTTTTTCATAGGGTTTTTGAACCATTCTTTGTCTGGCCCCTCACCTGAGACCACTTTGCCTTGGGAGACCCTACCAGGAGCACAAAGCTCCAGACAACACAGCCCTCAGGTTCATAGGGACACACAAACCTCTCCACCACGATAAGGTGATGGTTCCCGGAGAAGAAAACATAAACCTCATTTAAAAAAGTTCTAAAATGTGTCGGAAATCTATCGTTGGGTCAGTCGATACGTAGTTTCACCAAAGATACAACGTAGTAACTACGTTATTAAACTAACGTTATTGATCAACGTAGTAACTACGTTATTAAACTAACGTTAGTGATCAACGTAGCAACTACATTATTAAACTAACGTTAGTGATCAGATACAACGTAGCAACTACGTTATTAAACTAACGTTAGTGATCAGATACAACGTAGCAACTACGTTATTAAACTAACGTTAGTGATCAGATACAACGTAGCAACTACGTTAAGGGGACTACTTTCTGAGGGAGATGAACTCAAACTGATATACATTTAATAAGCATGCAATACAAATAAGAAAAAGCATAATTATTAAAGTATTTGAATTGTTTTATTATGTTGGCAAGTAAGAAGTAGAATAAACGGGATAATCACTGAGAGGCAGGGCAATAAGCAGCTTGATATATCAAGCTGCTTATTGCCCTGCCTTGAGGTGATTATCCCTTACATGTCCAATGTAACCTTCTCACGGCTGAGGAATAACATGAGATCTCTGAGCCATAGAGCAGCTGTGGGTGGAAGAGGTGACTTCCAATTTAATAGTATTCTTCTTCTTGCAAGAAGCGACGCACGGTACCAAGTTTAAGTTTAATGATTCAGTGTTTCCCACACAGACTAATGTGTGGCGTGCGCCTCACTATCAACACCGGCCGCCGCACATTCCGTTGGTTATTAATTTTTTTTTTTTAAACGCTATTTACACATGTTCAGCTGGATTTCCTTTCCCTGCTCTCCTCCGTATCTCACACACACACACACACACACAGCTCCTCCCACAGTGTGGTGTTTGGTGTTTTTAGCCCCCAACGTCGCCTTCCAGGCAGCGTGGCAATGGTTATGTCAAAGAAGTAATGTTAGTGTTAAGGTGAGGGTTAGCTGCCTGTAAGGCGACGTTGGAGGCTTTTACACCACCGAGCCCACCGTCCACACAGCGTCTGTCTCCATAAAGGAGAGAAGACGGCTGGCCAAATTCACAAGTTCACTAAAGGTTGGTATCTATCTTGTGAACACCTTCACACAATCACACATTCACAATCACACAATTACACATTCACAATCACACATTCACAATCACACAATCACACATTCACAATCACCGACCTGACTCTTATCAACCAGAGACTGCGTCTGCTTTAGGAAGTTAACTAGTCCCAAGTTTGCGGTAAAATGCAGTTGTGTTGTCGAGTTTTAACACCACATGTAGCAGCTACTCTTACCCCCCCCCTGCCACAAATTACTTTTGAATCTGTGGGAAACACTGAGAAATACTTTTAAATATGGTATTCCAGTATGCTTGCAAGCGATGGCAAGACCAGAACGTGTGTCGTATTTGCTGGAGATCTGTGATGGTCGGATAGATTTTAGGAAGTTTGGCATTTGTGTAATAGAGACGGAGGAAGACTTTGAATGGTTTGAGTCCGAGCCTCGCACAGGACGTGCTGTCATTCACTCTCTTAATTGCTGCCAGACTTCTTCAGAGATTGCATTATTTAGATCCTATCCCAGTCTTCCTTGATCTTAACGAGGGGGATCTTGCCGTAGTAACAGTAGCTTATCGATCTGAGAAATAAGACCCTTCAGATTCCTGGGTGTTCCTAAAATGAGATCAACAACTGAATTAGGAGGAGTGTTGGGGAAAGAGGGATGATGTAATTTACTAAAGTGACGAATTTGGAGGTATCGGAACAGGTGAATTTATTAGAGAGGTTGCTAAAACTGGCAAAAATATTGTTTATATATATATATATATATATATGTGTATATATATATATATATATATATATATATATATATATATATATATATATATATATATATGTCTTTTAATCTGGTCAGACCCAATTCTTGCCATTTAGAGAAGGTGACGTCTATATTAGAAGGTATGAAAAGATGATTGCGTATGGGACATTGTTTTGAAAGCTCATTGAGTCGAAAAAAAAACCTAAATTGTGACCATATTTTCAGGGTCGATATTACAACCCAGCAGATACCGGATAAGCGGACGAAGATGGATGGATGGATGGATATTACAACTGGATTAGAAGAGAATTGAGTAGGTCTATAGGTAGGTTAGGGTTAGGCAAGATTTATCTTCAAATTGGCACCAAATCAGGTTGGGTTCTTGGACCCAAAAAATATTTTTTGTATATTGGCTGCCCAATAATAATATCTCATATTAGGTAAGGCAAATCCGTCCTCCGTTTTGTGCTGTTGGAAAACTTCTTTCCGGATTCTGGAAATCTTATTATTCCAGATGAATGAGGAGATCATTTTAGTCTATTTTAAGAAAAAGTGATTTAGGCATTGAAAGAGATATAAGAATCAAGGTAGGACATTCATTTTAATAGTTTATCCACCCTACAATTGACAAGTAGATATTGTTCCACTTTTCCAAGTCAGCTTTAAGTTCATCAACCAGAGGTACGAAGTTATGTTTAATAATAACTTTCCTTGCTGTCTCCATCGCTTGGGAAAATGAGCGGTGCTGTTTGATGGTGGCTCTTGGTGTCTTGGAGCCATCTCCTGGTCTGGGACCGAGAGAGCGGTGAGCCCGTTCCAGTTCCAGGTTTTCAGAGACATCGGGGCCATCACTTCCAGCAGCACGTTAGACATGAATCGCCACGGGTCCCGACCAGTAGGTTAGATCTCCTGGATCGGGTTTCCAAGTCTTCAACGCGATCCAAAAGCACCTTGTTTTGTGACTGTAAAGTCTGGACGCCATTTTCCATCCTAGTAAAACTTTCAAAGTTTTCACCAGCGAGACACTTCTTCTCCCAGAGATTCAGCGCAAGCTTTTAATGCTTCGGCTGACTGGTGGATCAAGCTAGCGATGCCTTTCTTAAAGCTAACACGTTGTTTTTCAAGCAAGGACTCTAGGTCACCTTTGGTTATCGGGTCACCGTCGCTCCCGGCAGGAGTAGCGTGAGAGCCCATAGCAGCTAGCTTCTAGTAGCAGCTAGCTTCTAGTAGCAGCTAGCTTCTAGTAGTAGTGATTTAGTAGTAGCAGCTAGCTTCTAGTAGCAGCTAGCTTCTAGTAGTAGTGATTTAGTAGTAGCAGCTAGCTTCTAGTAGCAGCTAGCTTCTAGTAGTAGTGATTTAGTAGTAGCAGCTAGCTTCTAGTAGCAGCTAGCTTCTAGTAGTAGTGATTTAGTAGTAGCAGCTAGCTTCTAGTAGCAGCTAGCTTCTAGTAGTAGTAATTTAGTAGTAGCAGCTAGCTTGTAGTAGTAGTAATTTAGTATTAGCATCTAGCTTCTAGTAGTAGTAATTTAGTATTAGCATCTAGCTTCGAAGATACAGTAGCTTGAGTTGTCGTCGAGTGTTTCTTTGAGCTGCTCATTTTACGGTCGTCTTCTGCTTTAATTGTTAGGTTGAGCCTGACGTTGGTCGACAAAAGATAAAGTAACTAATAGAAAGTTTAAGGGATATATGAGCAGTTAGACCGGAAACCGTAGTCCATGCGACCACTCTCTACATCGCCAAACCAGAAGTCCAGGCTTCTCCATTATAAAGTCAAAGTATCTTTATTTTTACTTTTTAAAATGTATATTTAAATACTTTTTATAATAGTTATAAAGTCTAATATAAACTAACTCTGTGAGTTGATTAAATGAGTCATGTTGATATAGCTACCTGATCAGTATAGAAGGATGCCAGTAAGCATTAGAGGAAGTGCTTGAAGCCATGCTACTGATTGTGTATGCTGACACCGTGAATCAATAAATACCTTTTATATTTAATAGAGTCTGGTATTAACATTACACGGCACTGGGAGCCGCCTGACGCTCTGACTTGGACGGGAAATGTTGACTGTGAGCGGCGAATGTTTAAACAGCGATTCATGCTGTATACCTGCAAGCTTTTGGGCTGGAGACCCAACCAGACGCGCTGAGGAGAGCACTTACAGCAACATTACATGATGTAATGACTGGAGGGACACGTTTGGCTTCTGCATCTACAGTGCTCAGCATGAGTTTATGAAGCCATGCTGAAGTTGACTAAAAAGAGGAATAAAAAAAAATCATCTTTTGGAAATTGATCTTAATGCCTAAATTAAAAAAATGAGGAAAAATCCAACCTTTGTACCCAGAATGGCATGGGGTACTTTCCACAAATGATGTGGGGTATGGTGAAGGGTATGTGATGATGTGGGGGTATGGTGAAGGGTATGTGATGATGTGGGGTATGGTGAAGGGTATGTGATGATGTGGGGGTATGGTGAAGGGTATGTGATGATGTGGGGGTATGGTGAAGGGTATGTGATGATGTGGGGGTATGGTGAAGGGTATGTGATGATGTGGGGGTATGGTGAAGGGTATGTGATGATGTGGGGGTATGGTGAAGGGTAGAGCTGTAATCGGGCCTTAAATGTTCGGTCGGACAAGGCCCGAACCCGACAGAATTCGGCCCGAGCCCGACCAGTACATTTTGATTGACAGATTTTTAAAAGCCTGAACCCGTTTACAGCCCGACTGAACAAAAGGCCGTCTATCAGCAGTGATTAGAGTGCATGTCGGAAAATAGCGCGGATACGCTCTTCACGCCGCGAGCGGGCACACGCACCACTCGGCGGAAAAGGGAGAGAAAGAAAAAAGAGACTGCGCCGCACGCACACAGCTCTTTTGTCTTCCGTCAAGAATGAGTAATTTATACATTTTTTAACATAATTTATTCATGACTAACGGAGGCTATCGGCCACATGGAAGTTGGAACAAAGAAATAAAAGAAGTCCTCCAGGAGCCAGCCTCTGTTTCTCCTCCTCAGCATCCATTTACACGCCAATCCAAACGCTTCACCTGACCGCTCGTTTACTGCGCAACTCGGAGCGCAAGCCCGAGCCCGTGTAACATGATAGAAATGAAGACCGAACCCCGTCGGGTTCGGGCAAAGATCTTCAGCTCTAGTGAAGGGTATGTGATGATGTGGGGGTATGGTGAAGGGTATGTAATGATGTGGGGGTATGGTGAAGGGTATGTGATGATGTGGGGGTATGGTGAAGGGTATGTGATGATGTGGGGGTATGGTGAAGGGTATGTGATGATGTGGGGGTATGGTGAAGGGTATGTGATGATGTGGGGTATGGTGAAGGGTATGTGATGATGTGGGGTATGGTGAAGGGTATGTGATGATGTGGGGGTATGGTGAAGGGTATGTGATGATGTGGGGGTATGGTGAAGGGTATGTGATGATGTGGGGTATGGTGAAGGGTATGTGATGATGTGGGGGCCAAGGGAACTTTATCAGGATGCATAGTATCCTGGATCCATGAAATAACTGGCCTTTCAAAATAAAAGTCTGCCTGCCTCTATGGGAATTTAACATAGGGGTGTACTGACTTATGGCCCCTGTATTTTAAGGAAGAACATTTATTTATTTACGATACATTATTCATTCACAAACAAAATTGGTGTCCTTAAAGGTCGGATTTTTCCTCATTTTTTTAATTAAGGCATTAAGATCAATTTCCAACAGATGATTTTTTTATTCCTTTTTTTACTCAACTATAGCATGGGTATGAATACTTATGAGCAGCACTGTAGAACTCACTGGAGCTTTTAGCTTTGAGTTGTCAAACTTTTTTTTTTTTATATATATTTTTATTTCAAGGACAAATGCTATTGTTTGTACAGAGATGTAAATGTAAACACCTAGAGAAACACCTGGAGAAATACCTGGAGAAACACCTGGAGAAACACCTGGAGAAATACCTAGAGAAACACCCGGAGAAACACCTGGAGAAACACCTAGAGAAACACCCGGAGAAACACCTAGAGAAACACCTAGAGAAACACCCGGAGAAACACCCGGAGAAATACCTGGAGAAACACCCGGAGAAACACCTGGAGAAACACCTGGAGAAATACCTGGAGAAACACCTGGAGAAACACCTGGAGCACTTGTGCCGAAGCATCAAAGACCACGAGTTTGTCATATAGAGAGGTGTGTGTAAAAGGTACCAAAGTAAATCCCACAACTCCCCAGGAAGTACATTTATGGCAGAGAAATAGGATAATAAGGGTTGCCAGACATATGAAAATGTATGGGAGCATCTAATTGAATATTTAATCTTTTCCAAATGTAGGTATGACATCAGATCCTGAAGCCAATGCGATGCTTTAGGTGGGTTTGCAGATTTCCATTGTAGTAACACCGGTCTACGAGCCAATAAGGATGCAAAAGCAATAATGTTTAGTTACCTTCGAGTCAGATTCGATTCATCAGCTGGAGCACCAAATATAGCAAATTCAGCACTTGGTTTCAGTTGTACGTCACATACATACATACATTGAGAGAGCGTATCAAATATAGTTGACCAGTAAACAGTAAGCGTAGGGCACGTCCAAAACATGTGAGTCAGATCAGCTTCTCCAGTGTGACATCTCATACAGGTCTTATCAAAAGTAGGATTAAAAGAAGCAATCCTTGTTCTGCTTAGGTGCACACGGTGCAAAACCTTAAACTGTATAAACTAAACTGACTCAATCGGGCACAAGAGGTACTACCATTCACTCTATGGAGGGCATTGCTCCAGAACTCCTCTGAGAATACTGTTCCAAGCTCTTTCTCCCATCTACTTTTAACTTTGTCTGTTCCTACGCTTTTTAAAAGACATGAAAATTGTATATATTCTTGAGATAAAACCTTGTAGATGGAGGGGAGCTTCAAACAGAGAGTCTGCAGGAGACTTAGATGGAATATGTGGAAATGACGGGCTTTGGCCGTTCACTAAATGTCGTGTCTAAAAATAACGAAAAAGGTCAGCTTGATTAAGATTGAATTTAGAATGCAAATCATTAAAACTAGCAAAAAGACCATCAATATAAAGATCACCAAACTGAGCGATGCCCTTATCTTGCCATTGTTTAAATGCAGAGTCTAGTTGGGCAGGGAGGAATGCATGATTGGTGCATATTGGGCTCTGAAGCAAAAGCGCTTGTCTTAACTGCAAATGTTGGCGTAGCTGAGTCCAAATTTTAAGAGTAGAATGAACAACCGGATTTAATGTATATTGTGCTATTTTAATAGGTAGGCTAGATGTTAATAGGGCTTGTAGAGAGGTTGCTGTGCAGGATTTGGATTCTGTTTCACACCAATCAGTGGTACCTGATGAGTGCATCCATCTTTGAACTTGGGCTGCCCAATAATAATATAAGAAATTAGGGAGAGCTAAACCCCATCACTCCTGTGCTTCTGGACAAACTCTTTCCGAATCCTAGGGGTTTTTCCATCCCATATACAACTGGAAATAAGTTTGTCTAATCTGTTGAAAAAAGCTTTGGATAGGAAGACGGGTAGGCGTGGAAATAAATATAGGAGTCTCGGGAGAACTGACATTTTAACACAGTTCACCCTCCCAGCCAGGGTTAGAGGAAGAATCCTCCATTTCTGAAGATCGGATTTAAGTTTAATCAAAAGAGGAGTAAAATTATTTTCAAAAAGTCCTCTAAAGTTATGTGAAATATTGATATTTAAACCCAGATCTCGCCAAGCAGAGGGGAACGCAGAGTCAGGCATATGCCTGGCAAGTGTGTTCACAGGCATGCATTCACTTTTAGAGATATTCAATTTATAGCCTGAGAAAGCCCCAAAACTGTGATGATAAAGGATCTGAGATGTAAAGAAGCAAGTCATCAGCGTATAATGAGAGTTTATGTTCAACACCCCACCTATTTATACCATGAAAAGAAGGTGTGGATTTTAATACCAGAGAGGGGTTAACGGGCGCCTGCCCAGAGCCCTGGATAGACAAACATTTTGGGATCGCTATTTATTAGTAACCACTGACGACTGGGGAAGTGTACAAAAGACGGGTCCACTCTAAGAGTTGTCAAACTTTTCAACAACATCTGGAATCAGCCTTTAAACTCGGGGAGATTTTCAGAATAAAACACACTGCAGACACTGTTAAACAGCTACTTTTATTTTGAAAGAATGATTAAAATTAGTGTTTCAGTACAGCGTGTGTGTGTGTGTCTCTGTGTGTGTGTGTGTGTGTCTCTCTGTGTGTGTGTATGTGTGTGTCTGTGGTGTGTGGTGTGTGTCTGTGTGTGTGTGTGTGTGTCTCTGTGTGTGTGTATGTGTGTGTCTGTGGTGTGTGGTGTGTGTCTGTGTGTGTGTGTGTGGTGTGTGTCTGTGTGTGTGTGTGTGTGTGTGTGTGTGTGTCTCTGTGTGTGTGTGTGTGTGTGTGTGTGTGTTTTGGGCCTAACATCATAATTAATGACATCTTTAAGAAGTTGTAACATTATGAAGACAAAGTCATTATTTAGAGAAACATCTGCATGAAAATTCCCAAATATTGTGAGAGCTGAAGTGAGAATCCTAAACTAGAGGATATGAAGTGGGCTGATCTCTGAACGATGACTTCATGTCAACAACGTTACAGCCTCTCAACGTCTCGTTAACGTCTCCCCGATCGATAAAGTTGAATTCAAAGGTACCAAAGTTCAGGCTCAGACCAGAATTTAGGACAAAAATCAAAATAAATAAATAAGTTAAAGATTGAAATGGGTTGATTGGAGCCGACAGACGCTCAACTTTCATTACACATTAAAAGCCCAAATAATCTTTAATATTCAACCGGCTGGAACACAGAACTACAACTCCCAGAAAGCACTGCTGCAGAGAGCGTGTAATCCCTCTGTCGCCGGGCAGATTAATTCGTTATAAAAAAAAAAAAAAAATCAGACTTTTGGATTAATTCACTTTGGAGATTTTTGGGTTCTGGGGACACCGCCCGCTGAGAGCAGAGGCTCATGGGAAATGTAGTCTCCAGAGCCAGGCACGGACCAGACGCTGCTGCGTCTGAGAAACTCAGAAACATAAACAACAATAATCAGTAAAAACAGCTCAGATCTGATCTGAGATCTGTTGCTAGGCAACACGTGCTCCCAAAAAAACATCACGGCAACACATTCATACGCGTGAAATTAAACTCTGCTGGATCAAAACTTCATCTGGAGCTCAGTCGCTCCGTGGGGGGGGCAGTCGGACTCAATGAGCCATCTGATTGGTGGAGAGCTAACCAGATGAGCCATCTGATTGGTGGAGAGCTAACCAGGAAACGGGGAGCGGGATGAGCGTGACTAGAGTCTCTCAAAATCTGAGTAAAATCTTTTAAACTGACCTTTGTTGATCTGAAATGAAGACAGATTCAGCAGCTGCACGGCCTATTTCTCTCTTCAAATGTTTTCAGAAACACGTTTCGGTGAACTATTTTAGTACAATATGAGATCGTATTCTGAACGAGCCGTCATTATGGTCGGAGAGCAATCAGACCCACGTGACGCGTTCGTCCAATCAGCTGCTGGTTTTCGTTTTTTGGGCGACAATCCAGATTAGCGCCGCCTGCTGTTATGGAGACGTATTACGTCTGGTCTCTTTGGTGTTCTGAGGAACTTTCTGGACCTCGGGGAGACTGATCAGTCACGCTGGCTTTACTCTGCTCCAACGTTGAAATCTCTTTAAATCTTTAGTTTTCACTTCCTGTTGTGTTCTTCAACATTTAACCCCCGATGTAACATCTCCCCTACGTCCTCCCCGAACTCTACGCTGGAAACCTGTATGTTTATCTTTCCTGCTTCCGCTGCTATTGGCTGGTTTAACACGGTAGAGAAGGACCAAGCAGCTTCTTGTTTACATTCAACATGGCGGCCACCGCCGTTGCTCCCATAGCCAGTATATATATAACGGACCAGCAGGTCCCGTGTCTCTGGACGGAGACCAGTGAAGTCTCTTTCCCGGTGATGGCTGAGCGTTACTGAGCAGCCTCCAACTGAGCTTGAAGACGTAGATGTGACGTGAGCAACCTGTCTGAAAGTTGGAAGTCTTCTGGTAGCTGTGCCAAGAGAAATCTCAATCATTCCCAATCTAGCAGAGACGGAGAGCGTAGGTATATGTAAGGAGATAACATAGACACAGGCTAATTATTGATCACTAAAATGATAGTTAACATTAGTAATTAAACTTAAACAGCTAATGGAAGTCCAAACTGCCTGAGAGCTTCTCCTGTACTATACGGTAATTCCTCTACTATGAGACAGTAAGTCTCGTGGTTATGACCCAATCGTTAGCCTATTTTTATAAAAACGTCTGCTACGGAGCCATAACGTGAGCTACAAGGTAATGGAGCCTTTTATACATTGTCGTGTTTCTTTAGAAATAAACAATGGACAAATAGAGTCTTTAAACTCTTCAGATGTAAAGTTATTCTCTGTCAAAGTGACGTCAGAATGAATGGCAGTCAATGGGATGCTAACGGGAGCTGATGGCTTGGTAGCATCAACATGGCGCCATAGGAGCTACGTGGTCCGAGGAGAAGCTGACCAACTTGGTCAGTCCACCGTTAACGGTCACTAACCTCTTACTGCTGTAGGACCACTTTATACACCGATGTTAAAACACTGACTGGAAACGACCATAGACAGAATGTAAACGACGAGGGGGTGACCAACGCAACACATGGCAGCTGATTGGACGAACGTGTCACATGGCAGCTGATTGGACGAACGTGTCACATGGCAGCTGATTGGACGAACGTGTCACATGGCAGCTGATTGGACGAACGTGTCACATGGCAGCTGATTGGACGAACGCGTCACATGGTTCTTGCTGCTCCCGAATTTCAGAGCAGACTGTCATGGCGTCTGGTTCTGAATACGATCTCGTGATGTCAGAGAGAGATCGTCCGGTTCAGAGAAACGTTTTATGATCTAAAGTTTGTTTTCTGAAATATTGAATAATAAAAAAGAAAGTTCTGATCCAGCAGACAGGAAGTGACATCACACAGGTGCAGGAAACGTACTAAGTCTGCGTTATTATTTTGGAGATAAATCTCAACCTTCTGCGATCTCAAACACAGCTGATACGCCAGCTTCTAACGTTTAAATTTTAAAATATCGAATAAAAAAACTAAAACAGAGCCGAGAGGAACAGACAGGAAGTGACATCACACGTGCAGGAAAATGTTTCTTATTTCAGAGAGCAGAACCTGGACTTCCTGTCTCTCCAGCCCTTCAGAATAAGAGCGCTGTGACTCATCCGAATGTTCCGCCGATCCGGCGCCTCCCGTCGTCGTCGGTGCGGTCGGGGCGTAACCGTGGCGACCGCGTCAGAACTCCACCTTGCAGGCGGGGAAGGTCTCGTCCTGCATGGCCACCGTGCTGTTGCTGCCCAGCACCGTCAGCGCCAACGCCTTCTGGCGCTCCTGGGACTCCTGGTACCACTGGTGCATCGCCAGCGAATCAAAGGTCGGGATCAGAGTCACCTGGGCACACAGCAGGGACACGGACCAATCAGAGAGCAGAGCATAGGGAGGTAGAGATATACAGCGGACCAATCAGAGAGCAGAACACAGGGAGGTAGAGATATACAGCGGACCAATCAGAGAGCAGAGCACAGGGAGGTAGAGATATACAGCGGACCAATCAGAGAGCAGAGCACAGGGAGGTAGAGATATACAGCGGACCAATCAGAGAGCAGAGCACAGGGAGGTAGAGATATACAGCGGACCAATCAGAGAGCAGAACACAGGGAGGTAGAGATATACAGCGGACCAATCAGAGAGCAGAGCACAGGGAGGTAGAGATATACAGCGGACCAATCAGAGAGCAGAACACAGGGAGGTAGAGATATACAGCGGATACTGACTAGACAGTGTGTGTTCTGTGTGTACGGACCTGTAAGGAGAGTGTGTGTGTGTGTGTCTGTGTGTGTGTGTGTGTACATGTGTGTGTGTGTGTGTATCTGTGTGTGTGTGTGTGTGTGTCTCTGTGTGTGTGTCTCTGTGTGTGTGTGTGTGTGTGTGTGTGTGAGTGTGTACCTGTGTATGTGTGTGTGTGTGTATCTCTGTGTGTGTCTGTGAGTGTGTACGTGTGTATCTCTGTGTATGTGTGTGTGTGTGTGTGTGTGTGTGTGTATCTCTGTGTGTGTGTGTCTG
>NC_050183.1:24276387-24291387 GCF_008315115.2 Sander lucioperca
ATGATGTATAACAGCTGTATACTACTATCTCTGTATGATGATATGATGTATAACAGCTGTATAATACTATCTCTGTATAGATGATATGATGTATAACAGCTGTATACTACTATCTCTGTATGATGATATGATGTATAACAGCTGTATAATACTATCTCTGTATAGATGATATGATGTATAACAGCTGTATACTACTATCTCTGTATAGATGATATGATGTATAACAGCTGTATAATACTATCTCTGTATAGATGATATGATGTATAACAGCTGTATACTACTATCTCTGTATGATGATATGATGTATAACAGCTGTATAATACTATCTCTGTATAGATGATATGATGTATAACAGCTGTATACTCAGATGGGAGTCAGGGCAGATGGGAGTCAGGGCAGATGGGAGTCAGGGCAGATGGGAGTCAGGGCAGATGGGAGTCAGGGCAGATGGGAGTCAGGGCAGATGGGAGTCAGGGCAGATGGGAGTCAGGGCAGATGGGAGTCAGGGCAGATGGGAGTCAGGGCAGATGGGAGTCAGGGCAGATGGGAGTCGTGCATGCATCACTTTGTGACAAGTAGCCTCCAAGATGCTAACGGTGTTTAGCACTCAAACAATCATAAATAGCTAAAACGTTTTTGAAATGACTGCTGGCTACAAGTTAGCAATCAAACACAACAAAGGCTGTCACTGGACTGGTTGGCCATCGTTTGGATTGTAACGATTCTGATTCTTTGAGGGAGGAGTTGAAACGAGTCACATTATTTCACAAATAAGGACATTTTATTTTGAGTCATTGGTGGTTTGCAGTTTTACAGCTTTTTCAACGTAAAATAAAGCCGGACTAGAGCGCTGCTTACTGAGCTCTAAGGCTGCATCACAACAAGATTCTGGTTGCTACGGAAACTCAAACTTGTGCATTTTGAATTTGGAACCCATGATCAGATTTGAAACCAAATCCTCCAATGATTCCAAGCAGGAGTCGGTTCTCGATGGCCGACCCTACACTGGAGCTAACGTTAGCAGTCTAACCATCAGAGATAGCTACAACGGTTCTGAAATCATTTCCATCTTCTGTTAGTGTTTGTAAAGAGAAAAGTTTGTTATTTTATGGATTTCACAAATTTCAGTATGACACGTTATGCCGTAAACCGTTTAAATCTGAGCATGCTCGACTCCCATCGGGCAGTGACAACGGCTACCGACTCTGCTCTTTCTACGGACTAGAAGAAGGAGAAAAAAGGTAAACAACGGCAGAACTGGCACTCTGGATACTTCAGAATGTCTGCACAGTGACTGGATGAGCTGCTTTCATTCACCATAAAGGAGCTCATCTTAACCCAGTAAGGACTCCACTTCCTAGGGATACTTAGAAGGAACCATCTGGAGGAGAAACTGCTAGTGGCCTTTTACCGCAGCACCATCGAGAGCGTCCTGCATCGCGGCTCGGTACGCCAACTGTAATATGGCGGTGTAGGATATAGAGCGAGAATAAGGTGAGGGGCTTCGGAGTTCATGAGCTGACCTTGTCGTCTCTGCTGCTCTGGGTTATGAGATCTGGTCTTTAAAGTGATACGAGATTATAAAGGGAGTACGGGATACTGGCACTACCCGGGGAAATGATTGGACTGAGAAAGACCTCCTCTTTTTTAGGTTTTAGTGAGCTCGATCATCAGATGCTGGCCGGGACTTTGTCTGTTTTGCGAGGGAGAGAGATTAGACTTTTGTCTTGAAGGTATTTGATCCTTGTGCACAAGTTTGTATTCTGCAATATCATTCCCTAAAGCTTTGCTATAACTTATCTAAAGTGAATCCTGTGTCTTGATTTGATTCTGGTCTACCATTTTAACTAACACTTACATGCTGCAGTGACCACAAACTGGAGTCGGATATAGAGCTGGGCCGTATGGAGCAAATCTAACATCACCAGATTTCTGACCAAACTCCTCGATGTCAATATGGCAACGATATTGTACGGTTGACAATTGGTGCTTTCACAAAATATCTTCCACATTTAGATTTTAGATAAATAACCATCATAATGTGGATATAATGACTAAGTGGTTAAAGGGAAATCATAGAACAGTTACAGTCTGGTAAGATCAGAACATGACATCACTCTACTGTAATGACATCACTCTACTGTAATGACATCACTCTACTGTAATGACATCACTTTACTGTAATGACATCACTCTACTGTAATGACATCACTCTACTGTAATGACATCACTCTACTGTAATGACATCACTCTACTGTAATGCAGCCTTTAAAACCAGGAGAAGACTAAACGTACCATGTAACGATATTACAATTCTTCAAAATCTAAGACATATACCGATATATATCACGATATGTCGATATAATATTGAAATATTGCCCAGCTCTAGTCGGATAGTATCAGCGGTAGGGTTGGGCATCTTTATTGGAATCGTTTAGAGGATTTGGTTTCAAATCTGATCATCGCTTCGCAATTTAACATGCGCAAGTTTTTGTTTCCGTAGCGACCAGGCTCTTGTTGTGATGCAGCCTTAGAGCTCAGTAAGCAGCGCTCTAGTCCGGCTTTATTTTACGTTGAAAAAGCTGTAAAACTGCAAACCACCACTGACTCAAAATAAAACGTTCCTCTTATTTGTGAAAATAAGCACGAGACCCGTTTCAACTCCTCCCTCAAAGACTCAGAATCAAGAATCGATAAGAACCGGAATCAGAATCAAGAATTGTTAAAATCCAAGCGATGCCCAACCCAAGTCAACGGTCACACTTCTTCTAACAGCAGACAGAAAGAACCTGCAGAGGGTCATAAAGACAGCCCCCTACCCTCGCCAGCACGCTGCGTCTCCGGAGAGCTAGGACCGTCACCGCCGACCTCTCACACCCAGGACAGCAGCTGCTCCTCCTGCCCTCTGGCAGCACGTACAGCTGCCTCAACAGCAGGACTAATGGACTCAACAACTGGGCCATCAGGTCCCTGAATTTATAAAATGTGTGTGCGCTATGATGTGTAAATGTTGTATATATATATATATATTCCTCCTTTTATTGGTGTTACTGTTATATTTATTATACCCTGGCAGAAGAAGCACTGTGATTTCATTGTATACCTGATGTGCAGTAACAATAAAGATTCTTATCTTAACCCAGTAAGTTCACCAGAGACGTACAGTCAACGCCCAGCCGAACAAGAACTGTCACAAGAAGTTACAGAGCGGCAAAAGAGAGACGGCCGAGACATTTACCCCAAATATTGAAAAGGGTTCTTGTGTCTGAGTTTGTTGGTTCAGATCTTTGTTCTTGTGTTTCCCAGTCCTTCCAGAAAAATGTGTTTTGAGTTTGAGTTTTTTTGTGATAGTTTTGGGCTAAAATCCTTGATTATGCGGCACGTTTTCTTAAAAAATGTGATGGAATATGCGGGATATTGATGCAATTTTATGCGATGAAATTGTGGGAACTTTTTAAAACTGCGGTTCCATTGTGGCTTCATTGCGGGGTTTGCAGCTTTTTCATGATGTTCACGTCGCGTAATTACGTCACTTCATAACGTTCCCATGGCAACAGGGGGAAACGGCTGCTCTTGTGTGAAGTAAACGCAACATTTTTCATCTTTCTGCTAAGATATATGGGACTGTTTTGCAATGAAAATGCGGGGATTATGAAATCATGCAAGCCCCGCATATTTTGCGCTGAAATCGGCAATTTATGCGGCGAAAGTGTGCCGTGTTTGAAAAAATGCGGCCCCCCGAAATAAATATGCAGACTTTGGCTGATTATGCGTTGAGTTTTGGGATGGCATAATCAGGTTTTTCTGGAGGGACTGGCTATGTTACCTAGCATGTGACCTGGGTCTTTTGTAAGTTATCATGTGTCTGAGTTTGTTGGTTCAGATCTTTGTGTTTCCTACCGGAGGAGGAAGGTCTAGCCGCTCCGAGCCGCGAGCCTCCGAGGGAGTTCCTGGACGATGGTTTGGGGTCGAGGCCGGACGGCGTCTTCAGAGAGCCCACCGAGCTGCCGGCCTTCCCAGACTTCCCGTTCAGGGCGGCGGGAACCCCCCCCGAGGCCTTGGGCAGCGTCCCTGCTGGGAGATTAATCAATCACTCTGTTACTCACACATTCAAACAGACAACTAGGGCTGAACCGATTCCTCCAGTAACTCGAATAATTCCATTACAAAAAATCCTCAACGCAAAATGATGCCTCGAAGCTTCGTTAAATCAATGTCACCAACGTGGTACCGCTCACGGTGTTTCTGCAGGGAGGATTATTACTGTCGCACACCGGGCTGACGCTGCTGGCCACACAGGCCATGAAGACTAACGGCAGCGTAAATAGTGAGGGGCTAAGAGAAGGGACAGGCTGGGGAAAACCACAGGAAGTGTCCAAAGTTTGGAATCAGATCAAACGTAGTTAAAGCTAAAACTGTGGACAGTGTGTCTACTGCTAAATGGAACTAGCTTAGCACAATAATAGCACGACGTCAACGCTTCAGCATCTCAACACAAAACATGGAGTCTAACTTAATCATCCGTTCCACCAAGATGACCCAAATAAAGTCAATCACAGAGTGGTATGGACGATGGAACTACACCAAACACACCAGCTACCAAAACCAGAGACGAGACGATACGTAGTGGTGACCAGTCTGATCTCAACAGCTGATTGTTGACTCTGTCTTCACGCTAACAGCTGATCAGTGATCTACTAGCATAAGAGTAACTGAGCTGTGTAGCATTGTAATCACATATATGAATGGAAATAGGTTGAGAATAACTAATATTTACATACAGGCCCATATACAGATCAGCCTCAGGTCATGTTTACGTATGTTTAATGTGTGCCAACGATGAAATATGGCACTTAAATGCACTTCATATGTTTAGTTTTTTGAGAGATGATATTTTAAGCAATGTAGGCAATAAAAATGTAGCTTTCTCCGAAAATTAAACCAAATTATTGTTTATTATTGCTCTTCAATTAAACAAAAGTATTTCTTATGTGATGAATCGATGGAATAATCGGTAGAATACTGGATTACTGAAAGAATGGATATCTGCAGCCCAACAGAAACTATTGGTTTCAACCCTCGGGTTGTCTTTGGGTCAAATTAGAACCGTTTAAAATAAAAATTATATCAGAAATATGTTTCTCTCAACCAAATTACCCAAAATAACTTGGTGCACGTTACATGGGCCCCATGCAGCATTCTTCACAGGGATGAAGACTCTCTTTCACTGATTTCACTCAATTTTATATAATTTAACAAAAGTCTTAAATGGTTTTAGAACATCCTCACCCTCTCATCCTCCTCTCATCCTCCTCTCACCCTCCTCTCACCCTCCTCTCATCCTCCTCTCACCCTCCTCTCATCCTCCTCTCACCCTCCTCTCATCCTCTCATCCTCCTCTCACCCTCCTCTCACCCTCCTCTCACCCTCCTCTCATCCTCCTCTCATCCTCCTCTCACCCTCTCATCCTCCTCTCATCCTCCTCTCACCCTCCTCTCACCCTCCTCTCACCCTCTCATCCTCCTCTCACCCTCCTCTCACCCTCTCACCCTCCTCTCATCCTCTCATCCTCCTCTCATCCTCCTCTCACCCTCTCATCCTCCTCTCACCCTCCTCTCACCCTCTCACCCTCCTCTCATCCTCTCATCCTCCTCTCACCCTCCTCTCATCCTCTCATCCTCCTCTCACCCTCTCATCCTCCTCTCACCCTCCTCTCACCCTCTCATCCTCCTCTCACCCTCCTCTCACCCTCTCATCCTCCTCTCATCCTCTCATCCTCCTCTCACCCTCCTCTCATCCTCCTCTCACCCTCTCACCCTCCTCTCACCCTCTCATCCTCCTCTCACCCTCCTCTCATCCTCCTCTCACCCTCTCACCCTCTCATCCTCCTCTCATCCTCTTCTCACCCTCTCACCCGCCTCTCATCCTCTCATCCTCCTCTCACCCTCTCATCCTCCTCTCACCCTCCTCTCACCCTCCTCTCACCCTCTCATCCTCCTCTCACCCTCTCATCCTCCTCTCATCCTCCTCTCACCCTCCTCTCATCCTCTCATCCTCCTCTCACCCTCTCATCCTCCTCTCACCCTCCTCTCATCCTCCTCTCACCCTCCTCTCATCCTCCTCTCACCCTCTCATCCTCCTCTCACCCTCCTCTCATCCTCTTCTCACCCTCTCACCCGCCTCTCATCCTCTCATCCTCCTCTCACCCTCTCATCCTCCTCTCACCCTCCTCTCACCCTCCTCTCACCCTCCTCTCACCCTCTCATCCTCCTCTCATCCTCTCATCCTCCTCTCACCCTCCTCTCATCCTCTCATCCTCCTCTCACCCTCTCATCCTCCTCTCACCCTCCTCTCATCCTCCTCTCACCCTCCTCTCACCCTCTCATCCTCCTCTCACCCTCCTCTCATCCGCCTCTCATCCTCCTCTCACCCTCTCACCCTCCTCTCACCCTCCTCTCATCCTCTCACCCTCTCATCCTCCTCTCATCCTCTTCTCACCCTCTCACCCGCCTCTCATCCTCTCATCCTCCTCTCACCCTCTCATCCTCCTCTCACCCTCCTCTCACCCTCCTCTCACCCTCTCATCCTCCTCTCACCCTCTCATCCTCCTCTCATCCTCTCATCCTCCTCTCACCCTCCTCTCATCCTCTCATCCTCCTCTCACCCTCTCATCCTCCTCTCACCCTCCTCTCATCCTCCTCTCACCCTCCTCTCACCCTCCTCTCACCCTCCTCTCACCCTCCTCTCATCCTCCTCTCACCCTCTCATCCTCCTCTCACCCTCCTCTCATCCTCTTCTCACCCTCTCATCCTCCTCTCACCCTCTCATCCTCCTCTCACCCTCCTCTCACCCTCCTCTCACCCTCTCATCCTCCTCTCACCCTCTCCTCCTCCTCTCATCCTCCTCTCACCCTCCTCTCATCCTCTCATCCTCCTCTCACCCTCTCATCCTCCTCTCACCCTCCTCTCATCCTCCTCTCACCCTCCTCTCACCCTCCTCTCATCCTCCTCTCACCCTCTCATCCTCCTCTCACCCTCCTCTCACCCTCCTCTCACCCTCTCATCCTCCTCTCACCCTCTCATCCGCCTCTCATCCTCCTCTCACCCTCTCATCCTCCTCTCATCCTCCTCTCACCCTCTCATCCTCCTCTCATCCTCCTCTCACCCTCTCATCCTCCTCTCATCCTCCTCTCATCCTCCTCTCACCCTCTCATCCTCCTCTCACCCTCCTCTCATCCTCCTCTCACCCTCCTCTCATCCTCCTCTCACCCTCTCATCCTCCTCATCCTCCTCTCATCCTCCTCTCACCCTCCTCTCACCCTCCTCTCACCCTCTCATCCTCCTCATCCTCCTCTCATCCTCCTCTCATCCTCCTCTCATCCTCCTCTCACCCTCTCATCCTCCTCTCACCCTCTCATCCTCCTCTCATCCTCCTCTCATCCTCCTCTCACCCTCTCATCCTCCTCTCACCCTCTCATCCGCCTCTCATCCTCCTCTCACCCTCTCATCCTCCTCTCATCCTCCTCTCACCCTCTCATCCTCCTCTCATCCTCCTCTCACCCTCTCATCCTCCTCTCATCCTCTCATCCTCCTCTCACCCTCTCATCCTCCTCTCACCCTCCTCTCATCCTCCTCTCACCCTCCTCTCATCCTCCTCTCACCCTCCTCTCATCCTCCTCATCCTCCTCTCATCCTCCTCTCATCCTCCTCTCATGATCCTCTCACCCTCCTCTCACCCTCCTCTCACCCTCCTCTCATCCTCCTCTCATCCTCCTCTCACCCTCCTCTCATCCTCCTCTCATCCTCCTCTCACCCTCTCATCCTCCTCTCATCCTCCTCTCACCCTCCTCTCATCCTCCTCTCACCCTCTCATCCTCCTCTCACCCTCTCACCCTCTCATCCTCCTCTCACCCTCTCACCCTCCTCTCACCCTCCTCTCACCCTCCTCTCATCCTCTCACCCTCTCATCCCCTCTCACCCTCTCACCCTCCTCTCATCCTCCTCTCACCCTCCTCTCACCCGCCTCTCATCCTCCTCTCACCCTCTCATCCTCCTCTCACCCGCTCATCCTCCTCTCACCCTCCTCTCATCCTCTCACCCTCCTCTCATCCTCCTCTCACCCTCCTCTCATCCTCTCATCCTCCTCTCACCCTCCTCTCACCCGCCTCTCATCCTCTCATCATCCTCCTCTCACCCTCTCATCCTCCTCTCACCCTCTCATCCTCCTCTCATCCTCTCACCCTCCTCTCACCCTCCTCTCACCCTCCTCTCATCCTCTCATCATCCTCCTCTCACCCTCTCATCCTCCTCTCACCCTCTCATCCTCCTCTCACCCTCCTCTCATCCTCCTCTCACCCTCCTCTCATCATCCTCCTCTCACCCTCTCACCCTCCTCTCATCCTCTCACCCTCTCATCCTCCTCTCATCCTCCTCTCACCCTCCTCTCATCATCCTCTTCTCACACTCTCATCCTCTCATCCTCCTCTCACCCTCTCATCCTCCTCTCCTCTCACCCTCCTCATCATCCTCTCATCATCCTCCTCTCACCCTCTCATCATCCTCCTCTCATCCTCCTCTCATCCTCCTCTCACCCTCTCATCATCCTCCTCTCACCCTCTCACCCTCTCATCCTCCTCTCACCCTCTCATCCTCCTCTCACCCTCCTCTCATCCTCTCACCCTCTCATCCTCCTCTCACCCTCCTCTCATCCTCCTCTCACCCTCCTCTCATCATCCTCTTCTCACACTCTCATCCTACATATGTATATGTATATATACATACATATACATATATATGTATATATACATACATATACATATATATATATATATATATATATATACACATACATATACACACACATATACATATATATATATATATATACACAAAAAAAAATATATATATATATATATATTTTTTTTTAAAAGATAATTAAGGGGGAGAGAGAGAGAGAGGGAGAGAGAGAAAGAGAGGATGACATGCAGCAAAGGGCCGCAGGTCGGATTCTAACCCGTGCCGCTGTAAAGGACTCTGCTGGGGGAGCTACTTCATATCTGCTAACTCATCACAAAAACAACATGTTGAGGCGTGGATGAAAGCCGTCCCCGATGTGTGACGACCTTGAGTCCTACCTGCCGGTTTCTTGGTCTTGGCGGCTGAACTCTTCAGGTTCCGGCCGGCCTCGGTGTCGGCCATGCAGGCGCCAGGCTGCGGCGGGAGCGGCGGCAGGTCCTTGACGGGCGCCGGAGGCGGGTCGTGCAGAGAAACGTGACCATAAAGCCGACAGGAATCATCGTCAGAGTCCAGATCTGCCGTGATGGACGGACAGTCCTCGCTGCAGGGCGGGACAGCCGAGTCCGACGCTGTCGGGAGGGACTCGCTGAGCGATGGGGGCGGAGTCTCGCTGAGCGATGTAGGCGGAGTCTCGCTGAGCGATGTGGGAGGAGTCTCCTGGCTGAAGGCCGAAGGGAAGTCGCTGCTGCTCTGATCCTGTGAGGAGAGAGGGTTTCGTTAGAGCAGAGATCCTCAACAGGAACTATTTAGTTCCCTCTCTAACTATTTAGTTCCCTCTCTAACTATTTAGTTCCCTCTCTAACTATTTGGTTCCCTCTCTAACTATTTAGTTCCCTCTCTAACTATTTGGTTCCCTCTCTAACTATTTAGTTCCCTCTCTAACTATTTAGTTCCCTCACTAACTAGTTCCCTCTCTAACTATTTAGTTCCCTCTCTAACTATTTAGTTCCCTCACTAACTAGTTCCCTCTCTAACTATTTAGTTCCCTCTCTAACTATTTAGTTCCCTCTCTAACTATTTAGTTCCCTCATTAACTATTTAGTGCCCTCTCTAACAATTTAGCTCCCCCACTAACTATTTAGTTCCCTCACTAACTATTTAGTTCCCTCTCTAACTATTTAGTTTCCTCACTAACTAGTTCCCTCTCTATTTAGTTCCCTCACTATTTAGTTCCCTCTCTAACTATTTAGTTCCCTCATTATTTAGTTCCCTCTCTAACTATTTAGTTCCCTCACTATTTAGTTCCCTCACTAACTAGTTCCCTCTCTATTTAGTTCCCTCACTATTTAGTTCCCTCTCTAACTATTTAGTTCCCTCACTATTTAGTTCCCTCGCTAACTATTTAGTTCCCTCACTACCTATTTAGTTCCCTCACTAACTATTTAGTTCCCTCACTATTTAGTTCCCTCTCTAACTATTTAGTTCCCTCGCTAACTATTTAGTTCCCTCACTAACTATTTAGTTCCCTCACTAACTATTTAGTTCCCTCACTATTTAGTTCCCTCTCTAACTATTTAGTTCCCTCACTAACTATTTAGTTCCCTCTCTAACTATTTAGTTCCCTCACTAACTATTTAGTTCCCTCTCTAACTATTTAGTTTCCTCACTAACTAGTTCCCTCTCTATTTAGTTCCCTCACTATTTAGTTCCCTCACTAACTATTTAGTTCCCTCTCTAACTATTTAGTTTCCTCACTAACTAGTTCCCTCTCTATTTAGTTCCCTCACTATTTAGTTCCCTAACTATTTAGTTTCCTCACTAACTAGTTCCCTCTCTAACTATTTAGTTCCCTCTCTAACTATTTAGTTCCCTCACTAACTATTTAGTTCCCTCACTAACTAGTTCCCTCTCTAACTAGTTCCCTCTCTATTTAGTTCCCTCTCTAACTATTTAGTTCCCTCATTATTTAGTTCCCTCTCTAACTATTTAGTTCCCTCACTAACTAGTTCCCTCTCTATTTAGTTCCCTCACTATTTAGTTCCCTCTCTAACTATTTAGTTCCCTCGCTAACTATTTAGTTCCCTCACTATTTAGTTCCCTCTCTAACTATTTAGTTCCCTCACTAACTATTTAGTTCCCTCTCTAACTATTTAGTTTCCTCACTAACTAGTTCCCTCTCTATTTAGTTCCCTCACTATTTAGTTCCCTATCTAACTATTTAGTTTCCTCACTAACTAGTTCCCTCTCTATTTAGTTCCCTCTCTAACTATTTAGTTCCCTCATTATTTAGTTCCCTCTCTAACTATTTAGTTCCCTCACTAACTATTTAGTTCCCTCACTAACTAGTTCCCTCTCTATTTAGTTTCCTCACTAACTAGTTCCCTCTCTATTTAGTTCCCTCACTATTTAGTTCCCTATCTAACTATTTAGTTTCCTCACTAACTAGTTCCCTCTCTATTTAGTTCCCTCTCTAACTATTTAGTTCCCTCATTATTTAGTTCCCTCTCTAACTATTTAGTTCCCTCACTAACTATTTAGTTCCCTCACTATTTAGTTCCCTCACTAACTAGTTCCCTCTCTATTTAGTTCCCTCACTAACTAGTTCCCTCTCTATTTAGTTCCCTCACTATTTAGTTCCCTCTCTAACTATTTAGTTCCCTCTCTAACTATTTAGTTCCCTCACTAACTATTTAGTTCCCTCACTAACTAGTTCCCTCACTAACTAGTTCCCTCTCTATTTAGTTCCCTCACTATTTAGTTCCCTCTCTAACTATTTAGTTCCCTCATTATTTAGTTCCCTCTCTAACTATTTAGTTCCCTCTCTAACTATTTAGTTCCCTCATTATTTAGTTCCCTCTCTAACTATTTAGTTCCCTCTCTAACTATTTAGTTCCCTCACTAACTATTTAGTTCCCTCGCTAACTATTTAGTTCCCTCGCTAACTAGTTCCCTCTCTATTTAGTTCCCTCACTAACTATTTAGTTCCCTCACTATTTAGTTTCCTCACTAATTAGTTCCCTCACTATTTAGTTCCCTCACTATTTAGTTCCCTCACTAACTATTTAGTTCCCTCACTAACTATTTAGTTCCCTCTCTGTTTAGTTATATATTTAAGTTCCAACATCAGTTAACAAAGACGAGGGATTGATTGTTTGGATGAATGTTAAGGCGAGACACTACAGGTGAATAGGCTAAAATTTTTAAATAATAGATATCTCCATGAAACTTCCTCAGTTGATTACTTACACAAGTATATAAAAAAATCTATTACAAGTTTTTGAAATGTTTATGTTTAATTATGCAAATTAGGCATTTTCTCATTAAATATGCGCGATTTTGCATATATTTTTGGTAGATAGATCTGAACATATGATAAAGCCAGGTGCAAAATTCTTTTTTCATTTTGTTTACACACAAGATGAAAACAAAATTACAGAGGAATTTCAGGATATCTGCTTTCATTACCTAGGAAATCAAAATATACTGTCCATAGCCCTAAAAAAATCGATTTTCGCCATGTTTTTTAGCTTAAAATTTCACATAAATCAGGGCAGGAATGATTTATTAACAAATCCCTCTGTAAATATCTTCAGAATACTACTAAGTGTATAACTGGAAAGTTTGGTGTACATTGGTGCTACATAGGCTGAGATGTTTATACTGGAGAATGACAAAAAACTCATTTTGAGAAAACCGCATTTAAAGATTTAAATAGTGGAATTTAATACATTTCTATTGGAAAAATTGCTCAAAAACAGAATAAATGCTCAGGCCCTTAGTGATAATAACATAGAATATTTCAAGCTCATGAAAATTGATTATTTAATAAAATGGCAGGCATACAAGGCCTACAACTGCAGTAACTCAATGAATTAACATTGGCGTATCATGCACAAAGTTGCAGACAAAACCCACGCTGGACAGGTGTATGGACACAGAACAAGACCAACAGTAGATGTCACAGCTTTTTAAAGTCCAACTGTCCATTCCAGCACCATATGTATTTTAGCTGTGCTTAGACTCTAGACTATGTTTTACACTGGCAGCTGTGATGGCCTCAGCTTTTGAGGTCCTGAGCATATCAGTTTCTCTCATTGAATTGACCGTCACAACTGAGCTCTGAAGCCACAACTTCTCCATAACAGAAAGCATCAGAGGCTCCTTCATCAAGGTGGAGATGGCCATACTGCTGCTGCTCCAGCTTACTTTTCCCACAAAACAGTCCCCTCAGTCAGCTGATAGTGAAGATAACTAACCAGAACCAGTCCTCTCAGTCAGCTGATGGTGAAGATAACTAACCAGAACCAGTCCTCTCAGTCAGCTGATGGTGAAGATAACTAACCAGAACCAGTCCTCTCAGTCAGCTGATGGTGAAGATAACTAACCAGGCTCCATTCAGCACTGGTTCATAACACAACAGAACAAAACTAATTATGAATCATTCAAAAGACCAATATTTAGAACATTGGAGAAAGCAAACAAAGTAGACTAAATTATTATTTGACAGATTATCTTCACACTGTCAGAGATACAAAGAAGAGACGGATCCTGACTAAATACAGGCTCAGTGACCACCAGCTGGGTCAGACAGAGATACACTTCCTCCTCCACTGGGAAAAACTATCTTCACTAAGAGATTTACACCTTGGAAAAATAGCCAAAAAAAGTTAAGACCAGAAGAGAAGCTGGTAGTTCTCCTAGGAGAGGTGACAGCAGCTCCACTGACAGCTACATATGGATCTGCCTGCTACAGCCTGAGGGACTCACACCACTTAGGATCCCAACATTACAGATTTGTTTAGTAGCCTATTATATAGTAATTATATTATACAAAACTGTAACTGTTGTGTAATGTAATTGTTTTGTAATATAGTGTGTTGTATCGCGATCAGTACAGTGTGGTACATATGTGACAAATATTTAATATATGACATGTAGGCTATGACTTTCTGTAAACTGCTGAGAGAGAGAGATAGAGAGAGAGAGAGAGAGAGAGAGAGAGAGAGATAGACAGAGAGAGAGAGAGAGAGAGAGAGAGAGAGAGAGAGAGAGAGAGAGATAGACAGAGAGAGAGAGAGAGACAGAGAGAGAGAGAGAGAGAGAGAGAGAGAGATAGACAGAGAGAGAGAGAGAGAGAGAGACTCCGCTGTCTGAACACTCCTGTTTTCTGAACGACAGTTTAAACATCAACGTATGTGTGTCTATGTGTGTCTCGCCTTAATTACTGGAGGATGTAAAACACCTGAGTACTGGCCGAGTAACGACCTGATTGGCCCGTTTAACTGGAGAGGCGGGCTCTAATCCTGGGACTGTTGTTGTTTGAGGCTACCTGTGAGTGACTGTTGTTGTTGTTGTTATTGTTTGAGGCTACCTGTGAGTGACTGTTGTTGTTGTTGTTGTTGTTGTTGGAGGCGTCTGGGGCGGGGCTAACGTTGCTAACATTGCTAACGTTGGTAGCGTTGCTAGCGGGCTGCTGGCGGCTCTCTGGCGTCCTGGGGTGCTGGAACTCGCACGGCGACACCAGGCAGAGGTCAACATCGTGGGGAACGTCCGAGACGATCTCCGGCATCCCGTGGATACCGTGTTCCTCTGGCCCGTTCCCACGGTTACGGTTCGATCCCAGAGGCCCGGCGTCCGAGTTGCTAACGTGTCCGTTAGAGCAGACTCCGTCTCCTAGGGGTTGGTAGAGATACAGATAGCGTAGGTAAACAATGTGACCGTTTCACCCCAAAGGCCAGAGCAACCTCACATCACCTCTCTCCTTTAGGACTGAAGGCTCCACTGACGCTAGATCAGAAACTAAAGGTTAGTTAGTGGAAATATAACACGCTTTAGTGAGATTCAAAACCAGTGTTTCCTCTGTTGATTTGACCGTGGGGGGGGGGGGCCGCCAATCAAAGTTGGCCTATATAGTAACTCAAAAAATACAGTTCAATCACAACAACAATATGCCTCATTGTGTGTGAATAGAGGTGAATACATAGATTAGTTTGGGTTGCAGCGAAGAGTCAGGTCTGTTTCATCCTTTAGGATTTTTTTAGCAGCCCCCCCCCATGAAACAGACACTTCGCTGCAACACAGACTAATATATGTATTCACCTCTATTCACACAATGAGGCATATTCTCTGTTGTGATTGAACTGTATTTGTTCCTGTATAGGCCAACTTTGATCTTGACATACAGGCTCAGCATTCTGCAGCAAATACCAGTAAACCCAGAATTAATTACATGATCTTAGTGCAGAGAAACTACTCAGCATGTAAA
>NC_050183.1:24298887-24328887 GCF_008315115.2 Sander lucioperca
ACAATAAATACGTAGAATAACAGTTGTGAATGCGTTCAACATTCACACCTGTAAAAGTCGCAAGAAAGAAAGAAAGAAACATCTGAACAAAGCTGAAAAACGACATAAAATAGAACTTAAATTGTGAAAAAGCTCCAAAAGTAAAAGATTTTTTAAAAAAATGCTGAAAAAAGTATTTAAAAAAATGCTGAAAAAAGCCTCACACGTAGGGCTGCACGATATGAGGAAAATATGCGATAACGCTGAATATCGCGATAACAATATTACTTGCGATAAATTAACAGATATTAGGAGTGTACTCAGTTCTGCCTCTCTGTTGCTTTCAGTATTCTTTTAAAATACAACAAAGTGCTCGTTGAATTTAAAACAAATTAATGGAAATCATGTCTGACATTCTTTTATTGAACAAATTGAACGTTGCCTTGACGACAGGCACTACTAAAACAGAACGGCAGTTACACTTTAAAGTGCAGTTTCCTACCGATATTTTTTTTCATCTAATACAAAAAATGTTGTAGTGTCTATCGCGATATGTCGCAACCTTTCGCAATATGTATATTGTAGGGATCGACTGATATGGATGTTTTAGTACCGATGCCGATTTTTTTTTATCAGCCTTAGCCGATGACCGATACGGGCTGCCGATTTTGTTGAGCCGATATTTGGAGCCGATACTGCTTTTGCTCCCTCAATTTACATCATAAAAATGTAAACCCTGCCACACTGGAGTTGTTTTATTAAAAATAATAAACAAAAACACAGATCAGTGTCACTTCTGCAATCATCTTACATTCACATCCCCCAAATGATATGAGCAATGTGCATCATAAGGATGGGTGCACTGCATATGGTTAACTGTGCCAGGGTCAACATCTACAACACAGCCTTGATGAGGCATTGCTTGCTGACACATCATAAGACAGATATAATCAGGTCATCACAAAATCTCCTTTGTCAACACATTTAAATAATTTAAGAAAACAATAAACCTGAAAAGTAGTCATTGAAACAAAGTGCTTGATTTGTAATTTAAGACTGCCATGGTGCTGGAAGCCTGCCAGGCCTCCAACACCAGCAAGCCTGCCAGGCCTCCAGCACCAGCAAGTCTGCCGGGCCTCCAGCACCAGCAAGCCTGCCGGGCCTCCAGCACCAGCAAGTCTGCCGGGCCTCCAGCACCAGCAAGCCTGCCGGGCCTCCAGCACCAGCAAGCCTGCCGGGCCTCCAGCACCAGCAAGTCTGCCGGGCCTCCAGCACCAGCAAGCCTGCCGGGCCTCCAGCACCAGCAAGCCTGCCGGGCCTCCAGCACCAGCAAGCCTTCCAGGCCTCCAGCACCAGCAAGCCTGCCAGGCTTCCAGCACCAGCAAGCCTGCCAGGCCTCCAGCACCAGCAAGCCTGCCAGGCCTCCAGCACCAGCAAGCCTTCCAGGCCTCCAGCACCAGCAAGCCTGCCAGGCTTCCAGCACCAGCAAGCCTGCCAGGCCTCCAGCACCAGCAAGCCTGCCAGGCCTCCAGCACCAGCAAGCCTTCCAGGCCTCCAGCACCAGCAAGCCTGCCAGGCCTCCAGCACCAGCAAGCCTGCCAGGCCTCCAGCACCAGCAAGCCTGCCAGGCCTCCAGCACCAGCAAGCCTGCCAGGCTTCCAGCACCAGCACTCTGCTAGTGGAGGGGCAGTGCATGGTCTGCACGTGAACTGCAGCGTCTCCAGCAACACAGAGCTGCCTGTGGATGCCTGTCTGTAAATAATGCCGGGAAAAAACTATCGGCGAACGCAGCAGCCACGTATCGGCCGATACACGTAAAAACGCAAATATCGGCCCGATATATCGGTCTATCACTGGTATATTGCGCCAGTTGATATTGCAATGACGATAAAAAAACAATATATTGTGCAGCCCTACGTAAAGAAATATACCTAATCCTATGGAATCACAACACTGACCCATTGGGCGCCATGTACGGGGACAGAATGGGATGTCCCAGCTTCATAGTTACCTTTGGTTCCTTTATTTAAAGAGTCTTTCTTCAGAAGAGTCGCGTCTTTCTTCAGAGTCCCGCTCTTCAGAGAAGCTCTCTTTACGTCTGCACTCAACACTCGTTCACTCGCTGCCTTCTTCACTTCTTTAACTGCTGCTCTCGCTGGTTTCTTCTCCTCCGTTTTCACATCCTTCTTTGGGTCTTTCTTTGGTTCCACTTTGACGTCCTTCTTTGGTTTTGTGCTAAAAGTTTCTTTCTTTACAGCTTCTCTCTTTTTCTCTATGCTCTCTTCCTTCTTTACAGCTTCTCTCTTTTTCTCTATGCTCTCTTCCTTCTTTACAGCTTCTCTCTTTTTCTCTATGCTCTCTTCCTTCTTTACAGCTTCTCTCTTTTTCTCTATGCTCTCTTCCTTCTTTACAGCTTCTCTCTTTTTCTCTATGCTCTCTTCTTTCTTTACAGCTTCTCTCTTTTTCTCTGTGCTCTCTTCCTTCTTTACAGCTTCTCTCTTTTTCTCTGTGCTCTCTTCTTTCTTTACAGCTTCTCTCTTTTTCTCGGCGCTCTCGTCTTTCTTTACGACAGCGACAGCTATCTTCTCGTCCTTCTTTTTCACTTCCTTTTTCTCTTCCTTCGACACGTCTTTCTTTGGATTTGCAGCCAGTTTCTCGGCAGCTTTCGGCAGCTTTGGTTTAGTGTCTGCCTCCTTCATCTTGATCTGTTTTTCTTCCCCGTCTTTCGGCTTCGTCTTCACTTCCTGTTTCTTGACTTCCTGCCGTGGCGGTTTGTCTTTCTGCGTGGTGCTGCTCGCTCTCGAGTCCTTCGACAGGGACTTAAGGCTCTCCCGACTCTCGGCTCGCTTCGGTTGTTTCTCTGCCGTCTTCTGCATTTCCAGGTCTCTCGAACACACGGCCGGGTGTTTGAGGAACTCCAGATGTTTGAGCTTATCGAGCCCGTCCAGGATCTGGTTCTGGGGCGTGCAGCCGGGGAACAGAACCCGGATGATCTTCTCCAGCGGGCTGGAGGGATGCCAGACCAGTAGAGCGCAGATGGAAACCAGGCAGGTCAACGGGAGCTCCGAGCCCTTTGACTGTGACGCGTTGTTCGGCCACGTCTGCGTGAAGGCATCGAGGTCCTTGCTGCCGCTGACCGGGTTCAGCGGGTACAGCTCCAGGCGGCCCACGCCCATCTTCTGGAACAGGATGAGAGGCTCTATGACGGGTCCGTTGGCCCGGCTGAGGGGTTCTGGTTTGATTCCCAGTCTGTGTAAGAGCTGCAGAGCGAGCGCTGCCTGGTCGCAGCTGCGCAGCTCGCAGGGATCGGCCGCCGCCGACTTCAGTCTTTCGGGAACGTTGAGGAAAACTACGCCCATCTCCGGGGAAACCAAGTTCTTCTGCTGCATCCAATCGGTCGGGCTGCTGGGTTAGAAAACAAGCACCGTTATTTAACAGGAATGAGAGGGGGGAACACCAGAGCAGGGGGAATGAGAGGGGGAAACATTGCGGTGGAGATGTTGATTCTATATGTGAGTTGTTGCTAGCTGCACTAAGTCAAATGTTCATCTTTTAGTAATTTTAAGTAGTTATTTTAGTAAACACAAATGGCGCGCGCGCGCACACACACACACACACATACACACACACACACACACACACACACACACAAAGACAGACACATACGTTGATTGGTCCCTACCAGTGGTCCTCGCCGTGCGCGGCGGCCGAGCCTTCCTCCGTCTCGGCGAGCTTCCTCTGCAGCAGACTGTTGAAGCCGGGCAGGTTGTCCACGCCGGCGTGGGTCAGCAGCACCGAGTCCACCCGGTCCAGGTGGCGGACCAGCTTCCAGAAGCAGGAGCGTGCGTCCGAGCCGCCGTTCACCAGCACGTTGAACCCGTTGACGGCAAAGAAGGCGGAGTCCCCGCGGCTGCCAGGGAAGATGTAGCAGCACGGGCGCGACAGCTTGAGGAAGCCCACGGTGCTGGGCGGGGCCAGCAGGGCGAAGGCCGACTCGGGCTCCAGGGACTCCGACAGGTACTCCGTGAACTCGTGCAGACCCTCCATGTCTGGCAGGACCAGGACCGGGTTGATCTGGATCTCAATGTAGTCCTGCTGCAGGGTTACCATGGTTACGGCTTCCCGCTTCCACACGCCAACTTCGGGACAGCTGAGGGTGAGGAGGGGCTTCAGAGCCGGGTCAGCACCGCCCAACAGCTCTCGCACCTGAGACACACACACACACACACACACACACACACAGAGACACACACACACAGACACACACACACAGAGACACACAGACAGGAAACAGTGTTAGGAACAGGAAGATTTCCGCCTTTTGGTGTAAGATTCAAGATTCATGATTCAGTACTTTATTGCCATACAACTCGGTGCAGGTTGCTAGGAATGTGCTTCAGTGTGCTCATGACAACATCAACAATAACAACAACAACAACAACATATAGTTAATAGATACACATATGGTGTCCCACATGGATCACACTTAACACAGGCAGGTAAAAACATCTGATCACTACATACCTGGAGGACAGTCCAGGAGGCTAAAATAACCAATATCAAGTTAAAGTGACGCGTTGCATAGGAATGCATAGCACAAGTCCACAACTTTGCAATAAATAGATAAAATACCGCTAATATGGGTGGCATAAAAAGTGATATTAGAAAAGCAGTGTGAGAGATGGAGAGTTTATACAGGCACCTTAGGGGAACCTTCTTCCATAAGCTGCTGGTACAAAGATGGAGAGCTGTTCAGAGATGTGATGGCTCTGCAGTATGTGCTGGGGAGAAAGCGGGAGCTTCTTCATAGCTCTCAACCTTCTCCCTGATGGGAGGACGGTGAAAAGGGAGTTCACAGGCTGACTGTCATCTTGTAGGATCTTTAGGCCTTTCCGGTGGATACGGGCCTCGGAGATCTCACAAATGGGGGAGAGTTTGCAGCCAATGATTCTGAGGCTGTGTTGACTATCCTGTCCAGCTGCAGCCTCTGCTGGACAGTAGCGTTGCCATTAGAGGGTGACCATTTTTCAGGACTCCCGCGGGTCACGTGATTCCCGCGGGAGTCCCGCGGTACGGGAGTCCCGCGGTACAGGAGTAAATTTCATTGTCGGTAACGTGTTCGGGACGGATCAAGAATAGAAATCAACGGGAGCGGGATGGAGGCGTAGATTAAATTAAGAAATGACGCTGCAATGTGGTGAGTGCGCTCAAAGATTGCGAGGCATTTTGTTTCAGAAAAGAGAACCACATAGACTACGTCTGTTGATCGGGAACACCGGGACCTGAGGGAGGCTCGATGGATGGTCACTACCTCTAACCCCCCAGCAGAGAGAGACACACAGCTCTGCAGCGCTGCATTCACACAACTACATCAGCACAGCAGAGGAGAGGAGCCGCTCTCACTCCCTCGGCCATCGCTGCAGCTGTACACACACACACACACACACACACACACACACACACACACACACACACACACAGTCTGATAACTTTAGACAACATAGGGAACGAAACGGGAGCGGGACGGGATTCGGGAGTCTTTCTCTCGGGATTTTGCAGGACAGGATTTTTTTGGGGGGGGCAGTCCCGTGATCGGGATGTGACGGGAGTATTTTCGTGGGATGGGAGCGACAGTTAATTCCCGTGTCACCCTCTAGTTGCCATAGCAGACAGTAACAGACAAAGTAAGGACGCTCTCGATGGCAGCTCGGTAGAACTGTAACATCCCGTCACGGGCTGCCCCAAACTTCCTCAATTGGTGAAGAAAAAAAAGCCTCTGATGGGTTTTTTTTTGGCTGTGTTGGTGATGTTATCATCCCATTTTAAAGATGATGATATCGTTGTGCCTAGAAACCTAAAACTGTCCACCCGCTCCACCACTTCTCCATTGATGTGTAAGGGCTGGGACGGCTTCCCACTTCTGCGGAAGTCGACTGCTAGCTCCTTAGTTTTGGAGACATTTAACGCTAAGTTGTGGTTAGAAGACCATTCAATCAGTGAGAGGACCTCATTACTATAGGCAACATCATCATCCCCAGAAATCAACCCCACCACCGTTGTATCATCTGCAAATTTGAACATGTTAACAGAATCAGCATGTGATGTACAGTTGCAAGGGATGGGGCGGAAAGATGGCGCCAGTGTGTGTGGTAAGCCGTCTGGTGCAGGGCAAATTGTTTGTGATTTTACTGTTTGTGTCACTGTTTATACAATGTATTGACTCTCTGCTGGTTTATGATCGCCAAACGCTGCTTGATTACCGTCTCGCATTGGAAAAGTCGCCCAAGTCTGACTGGGGTGGTCAACAAACTTGTCTCCCTCCCTTCCTGCTGAACATACCTGCTCACCTCGTACGCAATCCGGCTTCCCCTGTCCGGAGAAGACGCACTAGACGCCGTGGGAAACGCAGCGGCCAGCTGGTGAAGCTGAAAGCTCATTTAGCGGATTACCCGCCGTCACTTCTGTGCACTTCAGGATCGCTATGTTTCCTGGCGAGCCATGGATCCGGCCGCCACCTGGCTGGTACCGATTCTCGGGTCGGATATGGAGTATCCTTGCCAGCGTTCACCCCGCCCTCGTAGAGGTGGCGTTAACCATGGACATCTTCGGTCGTTGAGTCATGTAACCCTTACGGCCAGTTCCCCTGCTCCTGTCAGAGCTGCCATGGTCAATGCTAGATCGCTGGCAAATAAGACCTTTATTTTGAAGGATCTCTTTTCCCGGAACAACTTGGATTTCCCATTTGTGACTGAAACTTGGTTGAATGTTGGTGAGTCCAGCTCTTTTTCTGAACTTTTACCGCTTGACTGCACATATTTTAACTGCCCGAGGACTACTGGTCGAGGAGGAGGACTTGCCGTTATTTTTAAGGATGAGTACAACTGCAGGCAGCTGCCAATGACTACATTCTCTAGTTTTGAACTAACAATGTTTGAATTGGGCAAATTTCAGCCTGTTCTGTGTGCACTTATCTATCGACCTCCGAAATACAAGAACTTCATTGGAGATTTCTCTGAATTACTGTCTGAAATCATGCCGAAATATGACCGGATCTTAATTGTAGGAGATTTGAATATTCATGTATGCTGTCCTACGAATCTGCTGGCTAAAGACTTTTTAAATCTTACGGATGCTTTTAACCTTACACAGTTTGTAAGTGGTCCGACACAGATCCATGGCCACACATTAGATCTTGTTTTGTCAGTTTGCCTATTTTAAACATCGAATACACAAAGCTGTATTTTCTGACCACGCACCGGTTTTATTTGAGGTTTCCCTTCCCAGCACTAATACTGTTAAGAAATGCGTTCCGCCTCGTCTCCGCAGGATGATTAAACCTGCCACTGCGGCCCAATTCTCCGAAATGTTCAATGATGTTATGGAGAATATAGGGTCATCTGCTTGTCTAGGTATAGCTGAGTTGATTTCCTCTTTTTCATCTACCTGTAGCAATATTCTCGACACTATTGCACCACCTAAACCCAGGCCTCAAAACCCGAATTCTGAACCCTGGATGAATGACTTAACTCGAGCTGCTAGGCAAAAGTGTAGGAAAGCTGAGCGCCAGTGGAAAAAACATAAACTGCAGGTATTTTACGATATCCTAAAGGATAGTTGGCGTAATTACCAGAGAACTGTCAAAGCTGAAAAGGCTAAATACCTCTCTGATGTTATTGAAAAAAACTGCCATAAACCTCATGTTCTTTTTAGCACAATCAACTCTGTTCTTCATGCCCCCCGATCCACAACGCAGGAAGAGGCTTCTGTGGCCTGTGAAACATGTCTCCATTTCTTTGTGGAAAAGATCACCACCATTAGAGCTAACATTTCACTTCCAGCCTTTGACCCCTCCATTTCCAAAGTGTGTGCAGCAGTTCTCATTAAGTCTGAGCCTTTATCCCTCTCGGCCCTTACTGATATTGTTGCACATTTAAAACCTTCAATTTGTCCTATTGATATTGTACCACCTCGTCTTTTAAAGAGGTGTGGCCCACTATTGGACCAAACATCCAAGCAATTATTAACAGTAGTCTTACTTCTGGTCATGTGCCACGTTGTTTTAAAGAGGCAGTGGTGCAGCCTCTTATCAAAAGCCAAATCTGGACACCTTCTTGCAAACTATCATCCGATCTCTAAACTTCCTTTTATGTCCAAAATTTTTGAAAAGGCAGTTCTCGTGCAGCTACAATCTTTTTTAGATCTGCATGATGTCCTTGAGGTGTTCCAGTCTGGCTTTAAAGCATTTCATAGCACAGAGTCTGCACTTATAAAAGTTTTTAATGATCTTTTAATCTCAACAGACTCTGGAGATTCTGCAATCCTTCTGCTTTTAGACCTCACAGCAGCATTCGACACTGTCGACCACAGTGTTCTTATCTCTCGTCTCGAGCACGTTGTGGGGATTAAAGGCACGGCACGCGAATGGTTTAGATCAGGGGTGGCCAACCAGTTAGGTATAAAGAGCCACAAAAAAAACCGCACCATAGCAAAAAGCCACACAACACATGCACGTCCACACTACAACAGCAACAGTGTCTTCCAGATCTGATGACAGTCATAATACATAGCAGTTTTCATAGTTTTTTTTCTCACTTAGATTGACTCAGTGGGAAACCTGACAGTCTTTGTTATCCACAATCCTTTTCAGGTCTTGCTTGAACTCGATTGTGGCCACTTGAAGCAACTCTCTCACTCATCTGTCACTAAAGGGGCTTTCAAACAATCGGATTCAGCAGTGAAAGGGTTAACGAGGAAGGTGATCTGTGGCCGCTGTTTTTCCTCAGGTTGCAGAATCTGTCCTCAAAACTCTGCTGCATTATTTTCCATTTTAAAATAATTGGTAAATGTATTGGCAGTATTGGCAGATGCATTCAAATGTGCTTTTTTTTTTACTTATCTGAAATACTGTATGTTTCAGAAAAGTTAAAAACAACAATCAACCAATGACACAGCCCCCAGCCACACAGTAAGAGCCTCACAGGAGCAGGCAAAGAGCCGCATACGGCTCAAGAGCCACAGGTTCGCCACCTCTGGTTTAGATCATCTTTATCAGAGAGAGTGTTCAAAGTTAGCTTTGGCAGCTCTACTTCACCCGCAGCACCGCTGACATGTGGAGTTCCTCAGGGGTCTATTTTGGGGCCGATTCTCTTCTCCCTGTATTTGCTTCCCCTTGGTTCCATCTTAAAGAAGCATAACATCAGCTTCCATTTCTATGCAGATGCCTCACAGATCTACTTGCCTATAAAAAGTAAGGGTGATAATTCCCTAAAAAGATTGCTCGATTGTTTTTCTGACATTAAAGCCTGGATGGCCTTAAACTTTTTACATTTTAATGAAAGTAAAACGGAAGTCATGATATTTAGACCCAGTCGTGCTCCAGGAGGTCCTCTGACTCCCTATGTTACGTCATGGTAACTAACCTTGGTGTTAAAATGGACAGTGAGTTTCAACTAGAGAAGCAGATCAATTCTGGTGTAAAAGCTAGTTTCTTTCAACCCAGGCTGCTTACCAAGCTGAAGCCATTTTTATCTTTCACTGATTTTGAGAGGGTTATACATGCTTTTATCACACCTCGCCTGGATTACTGTAATGCTTTATATGTAGGTGTTAGCCAGGCCTCCCTCTCAAGATTACAAATGGTTCAAAATGCTGCCGCTCGGCTCCTTACCGGAACTCGTAAACGAGATCACATTACACCTGTTCTTGCCTCCCTTCACTGGTTACCGGTTTGTTTTAGAATCCATTTTAAGATGTTGTTGTTTGTATTTAAATCTCTTCATGGTCAAGCCCCAGCGTACGTCGTTGAACTATTAAAGCCGCACGCTCCTCTGAGGTCGTTAAGTTCTGCTGACCAGCTACTCCGTGTTGTCCCTACAACGCCGCTCAAAAATAGGGGAGAACGAGCGTTCTCAGTCGTGGCCCCGAGGCTGAGGAATGACCTGCCTCTGAATGTCAGATTGGCCCCCAGCCTTCACATTTTTAAATCACGACTTAAAACTCAAACCTTCTTGAGAGTTGTACTCTGGTCAACCTGGTTGTTTTAAATGTGCTTTATAAATAAAGTTGGATTGGATTGGAGGCATTAGTATACAATGGATATAGCAGAGGTGATAAAACACACCCCTCGGGGCACCAGTATTAATGTACTTGACATTAGAGATATTATTACTGATTTTGACCACTTGTGTTCTCTGCGATAGGAAATCCAAGATCCAGTGACATAAGGAGATATGGACCCCATTTGTTGAAGTTTCTGAAAAAGTTTACTGGGTGAAATTGTATTAAAAGCAGAGCTGTAATCTATAAAGAGGACCTCTGCATAGCTGCCTGGGGCTCCAGGTGCTGAAGAATGGAGAGGAGACATAGGGATACAGCAAACCTAAAGGGGTCTAACCTGACCACACTGGACAGATGCTTACATACTATTTTCTCAAAGATTGTCATTATAACAGATGTTTGTGCTACAGGTCTGTAATCAGGCAACTAATGCTGGGTTTTTTGGACACAGGAATTATGACAGTGGACTTAAAACATTTTGGGACAGTGCATTCCCTCAGAAACCAGTTAAAGATTTCTGAGAGGACTGAGGCAAGCTCTTCTGCACAGTGCTTGATAGTAGCGGAGGATACAAGGTCAGGACCTGCCTAACCTCCTCCTCCTCTATTACCAAAGGAGGGCTGGGGCTGTGTGATGTCATCGATTGTGTGATGTCATCAACATGGTATCTGTCAAAGCGACAATAAAACTCATTGAGCCTGTCAGGCAGCTTTGGATCGTCACTGACCACTGGTGCTGTACTGGTATAGTTAGTAATCTGCCTCAGGCCCTCCATAGCCCTCTACTGACTACTGTTAGCCTCAAGGAGCCTGTTACTTTATAAGGGGTGTGTGTGTGTGTGTGTGTGTGTGTGTGTGTCTCTGAGCGTGTGTGTGTGTGTTACCTCTTCATCGTTGAAGATGTTGATGAAGTCTCTGAGAGAGAAGTCTCCTCTCTGCAGCACGATGTCTCCAGACTCCTCCACACACTGACCCGCCAGAACCACCAGCTTATGTCGGGACGGCTCACAGACCAGCCGTCGCACCTGGGACACATTTGGGGAAAAGTCGGAATATTTTGGGGAAAAACTTTGGATATTTTGATGGAAATAAAGTTGAATAAAAAAAAAAAATAAAAAAAAACAGTTCATATTTGGGAAAAAGTCAGTTTACCGGTTGCGTTCGCTAAACCCACCAGACTCCATGTAAATAATCAGGACTTTTATCATGGTAAAACACACTTCATTCAAAGTGGACAGAAACTAAATCAAACTACCAAAAGCCGTCTTGGTTCATCTTTCCACTGTTCCAACAATCACCACTCTGGTTTGGTTGAAATAAACCCTTAATTCACCCATTTACATGTGGAGATATGCTGGTTCTATACACGCTAAAAGTCCTGATTATTTACATGGAGTCTGGTGGGTTTGGTGATGGTGATTTCGGGGCTGTTTCATGTTAAACTAAAAGGATCTTACTCTTTAACTAAAAGGTCTATCTCTGTAGGGATCCATCCCATAATGTTGTCAGACACTTTCAGAACTGTTAGTGGACACTAACTAATGCTGAACATTTAATAAACTGACCTCGGAGCAGACGAAGTCGTGTGCTGGGTTGATGATGACCTGAGTGTCCAGAATGTCTCCGCGGTGCTGCAGCGTCCTCTGACCTGGAGGACACACACAGTCAGACTAACAACAGCTGGAGGACAGACACAGTCAGACTAACAACAGCTGGAGGACAGACACAGACAGACACAGTCAGACTAACAACAGCTGGAGGACACAGTCAGACTAACAACAGCTGGAGGACACACACAGTCAGACTAACAACAGCTGGAGGACACAGTCAGACTAACAACAGCTGGAGGACACAGTCAGACTAACAACAGCTGGAGGACACAGTCAGACTAACAACATGAGAACCATCAGGAAACAGCCGCTCACTGTGAGCTCACACATCTGGTGCTAACTGTGTGTGTGTGTGTGTGTGTGTGTGTGTGTGTGTGTGTGTGTGTGTGTTCTTGTTTTACTATATTCGTGGGGTCCAAAAACTGGGACTCCAGTATACTTGTGGGGTCCCGACAGCCTTGTGGGGCCAAAATGCTGGACCCCACAAGGTTAAAGGTCTGTTTGAGGGTTAAGACTTGGTTTTAGGATTAGGGTTAGAATTAGGTTATGGTTAGGGTGAGGGTAAGGGTTAAGGTTAGGCATTTAGTGGTGATGGTTAAGGTTAGGGTAAGGGGCTAGGGAATGCATTATGTCAATGACGGGTCCCCACAAAGATAGTGAAACAAACGTGTGTGTGTGTCTCTGTGTCTGTCTGTCTGTGTGTGTGTGTGTGTGTGTGTCTGTGTCTGTCTCTGTGTGTGTGTGTGTGTGTGTGTGTGTGTCTCTGTGTCTGTGTGTGTGTGTGTGTGTGTCTCTGTGTGGGTGTGTGTGTCTGTGTGTGTGTCTGTGTGTGTGTGTGTGTGTGTGTGTGTGTGTGTGTGTGTGTGTGTGTGTCTGTGTGTGTGTGTGTGTGTGTGTGTGTCTCTGTGTCTGTGTGTGTGTGTGTGTGTGTGTCTGTGTGTGTGTGTGTGTGTGTGTGTGTGTCTGCAGGCTGTTCAGCAGACTCTCAGCTGACTGTGTTGATGTTCTAAATCAACTCTCAGACACTGATGATGTCATCATTCACCATTCCTCCTGTTCATTAAAAACTAAAGTAAAAGTAAAGTAAAAAAAAAACTCTGAAGACAGACAGGCAGACTAACCTGGAACGTCCTCTGATTGGAGGGCTGAGTGTCTGGACACGAAGAGTTTGAGCTGCTGATCCAGAACAGAAACATCCAGATCTACAGGCCAGCAACGCACACCTGAAACACACCATCATCATCATCACCATCATCATCATCCCCAAACCCACCAGACTCCATGTAAATAATCAGGACTTTTAGCGTGTATAGAGCCAGCATATTTCCACCAGACTCCATGTAAATAATCAGGACTTTTAGCGTGTATAGAGCCAGCATATTTCCACCAGACTCCATGTAAATAATCAGGACTTTTAGCGTGTATAGAGCCAGCATATTTCCACCAGACTCCATGTAAATAATCAGGACTTTTAGCGTGTATAGAGCCAGCATATTTCCACCAGACTCCATGTAAATAATCAGGACTTTTAGCGTGTATAGAGCCAGCATATCTCCACATGTAAATGGGTGAATTAAGGGTTTATTTCAACCAAACCAGAGTGGTGATTGTTGGAACAGTGGAAAGATGAACCAAGACGGCTTTTGGTAGTTTGATTTAGTTTCTGTCCACTTTGAATGAAGTGTGTTTTACCATGATAAAAGTCCTGATTATTTACATGGAGTCTGGTGGGTTTAGCGAACGCAACCGATAAACTGACTTTTTCCCAAATATGAACTGTTTTTTTTTTTTTTTTTTTTTATTCAACTTTATTTCCATCAAAATATCCAAAGTTTTTCCCCAAAATATTCCGACTTTTCCCCAAATGTGTCCCAGGTGCGACGGCTGGTCTGTGAGCCGTCCCGACATAAGCTGGTGGTTCTGGCGGGTCAGTGTGTGGAGGAGTCTGGAGACATCGTGCTGCAGAGAGGAGACTTCTCTCTCAGAGACTTCATCAACATCTTCAACGATGAAGAGGTAACACACACACACACACACACACACGCTCAGACACACACACACACACACACACACACACACACACAGCCCCCCCCCCCCTTATAAAGTAACAGGCTCCTTGAGGCTAACAGTAGTCAGTAGAGGGCTATGGAGGGCCTGAGGCAGATTACTAACTATACCAGTACAGCACCAGTGGTCAGTGACGATCCAAAGCTGCCTGACAGGCTCAATGAGTTTTATTGTCGCTTTGACAGATACCATGTTGATGACATCACACAATCGATGACATCACACAGCCCCAGCCCTCCTTTGGTAATAGAGGAGGAGGAGGTTAGGCAGGTCCTGACCTTGTATCCTCCGCTACTATCAAGCACTGTGCAGAAGAGCTTGCCTCAGTCCTCTCAGAAATCTTTAACTGGTTTCTGAGGGAATGCACTGTCCCAAAATGTTTTAAGTCCACTGTCATAATTCCTGTGTCCAAAAAACCCAGCATTAGTTGCCTGATTACAGACCTGTAGCACAAACATCTGTTATAATGACAATCTTTGAGAAAATAGTATGTAAGCATCTGTCCAGTGTGGTCAGGTTAGACCCCTTTAGGTTTGCTGTATCCCTATGTCTCCTCTCCATTCTTCAGCACCTGGAGCCCCAGGCAGCTATGCAGAGGTCCTCTTTATAGATTACAGCTCTGCTTTTAATACAATTTCACCCAGTAAACTTTTTCAGAAACTTCAACAAATGGGGTCCATATCTCCTTATGTCACTGGATCTTGGATTTCCTATCGCAGAGAACACAAGTGGTCAAAATCAGTAATAATATCTCTAATGTCAAGTACATTAATACTGGTGCCCCCAGGGGTGTGTTTTATCACCTCTTCTATATCCGTTGTATACTAATGGCTGTACATCACATGCAGATTCTGTGAAAATGTTCAAATTTGCAGATGATACAACGGTGGTGGGGTTGATTTCTGGGGATGATGATGTTGCCTATAGTAATGAGGTCCTCTCACTGATTGAATGGTCTTCTAACCACAACTTAGCGTTAAATGTCTCCAAAACTAAGGAGCTAGCAGTCGACTTCCGCAGAAGTGGGAAGCCGTCCCAGCCCTTACACATCAATGGAGAAGTGGTGGAGCGGGTGGACAGTTTTAGGTTTCTAGGCACAACGATATCATCATCTTTAAAATGGGATGATAACATCACCAACACTGCCAAAAAAAAACCCATCAGAGGCTTTTTTTTCTTCACCAATTGAGGAAGTTTGGGGCAGCCCGTGACGGGATGTTACAGTTCTACCGAGCTGCCATCGAGAGCGTCCTTACTTTGTCTGTTACTGTCTGCTATGGCAACTAGAGGGTGACACGGGAATTAACTGTCGCTCCCATCCCACGAAAATACTCCCGTCACATCCCGATCACGGGACTGCCCCCCCCAAAAAAATCCTGTCCTGCAAAATCCCGAGAGAAAGACTCCCGAATCCCGTCCCGCTCCCGTTTCGTTCCCTATGTTGTCTAAAGTTATCAGACTGTGTGTGTGTGTGTGTGTGTGTGTGTGTGTGTGTGTGTGTGTGTGTGTGTGTGTACAGCGATGGCCGAGGGAGTGAGAGCGGCTCCTCTCCTCTGCTGTGCTGATGTAGTTGTGTGAATGCAGCGCTGCAGAGCTGTGTGTCTCTCTCTGCTGGGGGGTTAGAGGTAGTGACCATCCATCGAGCCTCCCTCAGGTCCCGGTGTTCCCGATCAACAGACGTAGTCTATGTGGTTCTCTTTTCTGAAACAAAATGCCTCGCAATCTTTGAGCGCACTCACCACATTGCAGCGTCATTTCTTAATTTAATCTACGCCTCCATCCCGCTCCCGTTGATTTCTATTCTTGATCCGTCCCGAACACGTTACCGACAATGAAATTTACTCCCGTACCGCGGGACTCCCGCGGGAATCACGTGACCCGCGGGAGTCCTGAAAAATGGTCACCCTCTAATGGCAACGCTACTGTCCAGCAGAGGCTGCAGCTGGACAGGATAGTCAACACAGCCTCAGAATCATTGGCTGCAAACTCTCCCCCATTTGTGAGATCTCCGAGGCCCGTATCCACCGGAAAGGCCTAAAGATCCTACAAGATGACAGTCAGCCTGTGAACTCCCTTTTCACCGTCCTCCCATCAGGGAGAAGGTTGAGAGCTATGAAGAAGCTCCCGCTTTCTCCCCAGCACATACTGCAGAGCCATCACATCTCTGAACAGCTCTCCATCTTTGTACCAGCAGCTTATGGAAGAAGGTTCCCCTAAGGTGCCTGTATAAACTCTCCATCTCTCACACTCCATCCATCCATCCATCTTCTTCCGCTTATCCGGTAACGGGTCGCGGGGGTAGCAGCTCTCTCACACTGCTTTTCTAATATCACTTTTTATGCCACCCATATTAGCGGTATTTTATCTATTTATTGCAAAGTTGTGGACTTGTGCTATGCATTCCTGTGCACATCTGTTGTGGTAGTTATGTGAATTAGCAGATATGTAATTAGATTAAACACTGTTTGTCCATGTTAACAAACTATTTAATATAACTTGTAATGCATTTTGTGTTTGTCGTGATGCGAGTGATGAGCTCAGTAACGTTCATGGTGATATCTAAAGGTTAATATTTTATCCTATTCACGTGAGATAAAGAATGACTAGGAGTATTATGGGCTATATTTGGATGTTTTTCTCTTCCTCAGGACATCAGCTGAGAGACATTCTGCTGCCATGACGCCCCGGCTGACCCCATGTTGGTTTAACATGACGGGACTAGTACACAACGCATCACCAGCTGAGTCTACATACAGATGGGGGGGGGGGGTGTCTCTGTGTGTGTGTGTGTGTGTGTGTGTGTAGTATTATGGGATGGAGCTGCATTACTCATCATGTTGAGACGTCACGCTGCGTCCTCCATCTCTGAGAGGAGCACTTCCTCCTCAGCAAACAGGAAGCTGGAGATATTTAGTAACACCACTTCCTCTCTAACAAGAGAACCAGCTGAACATGGTCTCACTAAATACTAGACCTGGAACCAGCTGGTCTCACTAAATACTAGACCTGGAACCAGCTGGTCTCACTAAATACTAGACCTGGAACCAGCTGGTCTCTCTAAATACTAGACCTGGAACCAGCTGGTCTCACTAAATACTAGACCTGGAACCAGCTGGTCTCTCTAAATACTAGACCTGGAACCAGCTGGTCTCTCTAAATACTAGACCCTAGAACCAGCTGGTCTCTCTAAATACTAGACCTGGAACCAGCTGGTCTCTCTAAATACTAGACCCTAGAACCAGCTGGTCTCTCTAAATACTAGACCTTAGAACCAGCTGGTCTCTCTAAATACTAGACCCTAGAACCAGCTGGTCTCTCTAAATACTAGACCCTAGAACCAACTGGTCTCTCTAAATACTAGACCCTAGAACCAACTGGTCTCTCTAAATACTAGACCCTAGAACCAGCTGGTCTCTCTAAATACTAGACCCTAGAACCAACTGGTCTCTCTAAATACTAGACCCTAGAACCAGCTGGTCTCTCTAAATACTAGACCCTAGAACCAACTGGTCTCTCTAAATACTAGACCCTAGAACCAACTGGTCTCTCTAAATACTAGACCCTAGAACCAACTGGTCTCTCTAAATACTAGACCCTAGAACCAGCTGGTCTCTCTAAATACTAGACCCTAGAACCAACTGGTCTCTCTAAATACTAGACCCTAGAACCAGCTGGTCTCTCTAAATACTAGACCCTAGAACCAACTGGTCTCTCTAAATACTAGACCCTAGAACCAGCTGGTCTCTCTAAATACTAGACCCTAGAACCAGCTGGTCTCTCTAAATACTAGACCCTAGAACCAGCTGGTCTCTCTAAATACTAGACCCTAGAACCAACTGGTCTCTCTAAATACTAGACCCTACAACCAGCTGGACATGAACTCTCTGAAGTATTTTAATCGTTGCTCTGAACCTGTCTTTCTCCACGGTCTGTAGTGGGACTGTAGGTGGATTCTTATAACACGTAACGTAACGTTAGCACGGCAGAGTAACGTTATCTCAGCCTGCTACTGAGACCAGCACCTCAGCCTGGTACTGAGACCAGCACCTCAGCCTGCGGTGTTGTTCGATGCCGTTAACCGGTAAGGGGGTATGCTCAGCGGTGAGACGCGGAGGATGTCCCTAGCTCACACTCCTAGCTCATGAGCTAGGTGGAAAGCTAACGCCAGCCGACCACCTGTCCCATCAATCCTGCTGCAGGTGTCTCATTAGACAACAAACTGGACTACATCCAACTTCAACCAAACTCCCAGCGCCAGTTCAGAGACTGCTGTGTTTTTGTTGTTGTGGAAACATGGCTGAACAACAGCGTACTGGACTATCCAGCTACCAGGCCGGCTGCTCTGCTGCCGGGTAAGACTAGTGGAGGAGGGCTGTGTTAACACGGACTGCTGCTTGTATCCAACTAACAGCTAACTGCTGGTGGAGTTTGTGACTGTTAGATGAGATCATTCTACATCCCACGCAGATTTACGGCTGTGTTAATACTCTGTTTACAGCCTACCAAGCGCTAATGCTAGTATGTGTTAGCTGAACTTTACGGAGCATATAATGTGTTCCGTATGTCGTTTTTATATAATGTAGTTTGTATATAATGTAGTTTGTATATAATGTAGTTTGTATATATGTTAATTGTGTAACCACTAAAGCCACGGTGAAACGCTGTTTAGTGTATATGGTTGAAATGATAATAAAACACAGTTGAGTTGACCTTCTGTCTGTCTGTCTGCCTGTCTGTCTGTAACGGTAGGCGTGGCTTGGGAGTGGACTCTGAGCAGCGAAGCAAGTGCATTCTGGGATTTGGTGTCTTTCATCCACATGAGCCAAAAACACATTTCCTGGCTTTTCTCGACCTAGAAGGCACCAATTTAAATTTGTTTTTCACATTTATACTCCATAAGTGACCCAATTTAAAGATATATTCAGCTTTCCAGCGGTGAAATATCCCATTAAGTCCCAAATGGTTGTGTGCTGTGGTTGTATCCTGTTAGAGAGAGTTAGGTGGTGGTTATTAATTATAAAGTCCTACCAGGAGAGAGAAGGGTTACCATGGCTCCCAGATCACCTCTAGCTCTCTCTGTGGCAACGCTCCGCTATTATCAGATATGACCAATTCATATCACACGGGAAATTAATACAGGGACACGGTATACACCGCTATACCGCCCAGCACTGAGTGTGTGTGTGTGTGTGTGTGTCTCTGTGTGTGTGTGTGTGTCTCTGTGTGTGTGTGTGTGTGTGTGTGTGTGTGTGTGTGTGGACATTTGATAAACTAACTGCTCTGTAATTAAATACTTCTAAAATGATCACTGATTGGCTGTCGGTGTAATCTGAAGGTAGCTGCTGCTTCATGACTGTTAACCTACTTTAAACAGGAACTACATGACAACATGACTACACTACACTACACTAACAACTGCTGGGGGGGGGTCAGAATATAGAGGAAAATAATCTAAACATTTTGAGAAAAAGAATATAGAAAAGACAGATGACAGGATGTCCTCTCTGAAGTCAGCAGATCTACATTTAACCCTAAAAACCAGAAACAGCTGCTTCACGTGGTGGAGGCTCCATGTTATCACGATAGGAGTGGTCTGTCTGTCTGTGTGTGTGTGTCTCTGTATATATATATATATATATATATATATATATATATATATATATATATATATATATGTATGTGTATGTGTGTGTGTTTCCTCCTGGTTAGCTTAAAGTTAGCTTGTTGTGCTAAGCTCGTGTTTTCACCCCGGGAGCCGTCTAACAGTGTCCGTTACCGACCAGAGAAACCACCGACCGCAGGTTAGCTCGTGAGCTTTAACGGTCGCTGTGAAACCGGAAAACGGCTTCTTTGGTTATTTTAGGGAGAACTGACATCATCGCGGTTCACTCTTCTCCCCGGGCTTTTATTGTGAAAGGGCCCGCTGACCGTTGAAGCTAGTAGGGACGTCACAGCTACGGCGACGGTTAGTTACGTTTAGGCAAAAAAAACTAGTTTACGTTTAGGAAAAAGATCGTAGTTTGGGTTAAAACACTCGCGAGGAACGAACACGCGTTTCCTGGGTGAAAGTATTACACTTATATTAGATTTTGCGTCACTTAGCGTCAGTTAGCGGCTTTATTGTGAAAGGGCCCGCTGACTTCCCGCCCTGAGTCCCAGCAGTTAGCGGCTCGGTTCGTGTAAAGTTTACCAGAACTTACCGGACTCTATCTGGCGCAGGATCGGCTCCAGCAGGCCGGTGGTCCGCAGCGCCCCGACCACCACGAGCACCGAGTAACCCGCCGCCGCGGGCCCGGGGGAACCGGGAGAAGAAGCTCCGGGACCGCCGCCCCGCTCCGCTGCTACTGCCGCCGCCATCATGCTTTCGGACAGTCCACAAGTGACGTCGACCGATCGTTAGCCCCGCCCCCGCTGTTTGTAAGAGGCGGGGAAATGATTTAACTGGCATACGCGGCAGCCAATCAGAGAGGAGAACAGAGCAGCTGATGGCCAATCAGAAGAGAGGAGTGCATTAGGGTACGGCTGAGGAAAACGTTTCAAACTTATATAAATACATAACACGAGGTTATAATATCAGCTCTGAAAATGGGTTTAAACTTCGGTTTAAAGCGTTAAGAGTTAGTGTAAAAACAGGCTTAAAAACAGTCCGGAAACAGACATTAAACAGACAGACAACAGACGTAAAAACAGTCAGAAAACAGACGTAAAAACAGTGACAAAACAGATTTGAAAACAGTCAGAAGACCCAAAGAGGCAGAGACACTGACAGTGTGAAAACACGGCAGTATGTATTCTCTTATACCTGATTATTTTATTTAATATATTGCTGTGTTTACTTTCTGTTGTATGTGTTTTAGTGTTTCCTACAGTTGGATGAGCACTCGAACGCAGCACGCAGCGTCACTACGTCACCGGCCAACATGGCGGCGCCGCTGCCTGGCAGATGCGGGTTCTTCGTGGAGAAGAAGAAACGTTTCTGTAAAATGATCGTCGCGAGAGGAAAAGTGTTCTGCGGAGAGCACGCGACCCAGGTTAGTTACCCAGGCAACCACCGAGGTTAGTTACCCAGGCAACCAGACCACATGATGACATCAACTCAGATCCGCGGAGTCTGGCGGGTTGAGGCTTCACCGGACAAACACGGGCTTTTCAAAATAAAACGGGCTTTTCAAAGTAAAAGAACCAATAAATTCCGCCAGCTTCAACCTGAGCAGAGTTTAATAATCAGCCACAATAACTGAGATCACCTGTGGGGGTGGTCACAATAATAATAAAATATGATATTTATTTATATATATAAATACATACAACAAAGTTATAATATCGGCTCTGAAAATGTTTTTAAACTTTGGTTTAAAGCTGTAAGACTTAGTTAGTGTAGTATAAAAGCAACAGAACATATAACAACTAGAAAAGAAAGTAAGACATTTTGACAGTATGCCTTCTACTTGGTGCACGTCCGTATAACACTGGCTAACACTATCTCTGCTGTTTGACATGTCCTGAAAAGAGAGGACAACACGACCTACAGTAAAGAGACTCCATGATAGGAGGTGTGTGTGTCAGAAGTTGTTGCTATGGAGATTTCCACAGTGAGGGAGTGGTGAGAGGGGGAGACAGTATCTTTAATGGGTCAAACATGTCCATTTAATGATAATTATACCTCTTAAGTTTGTTCTGTAATTCAAAAACGGTGGGTCCAAATGGCAAAAACATTATCATCACAAGAAAGATAAAGGTCTGGAGAACGCATTGATGTGGTTTTTATGTTTGTTGTGTTAAATATATGCGACACAGAGCAGCTAACAAACAGGGAACGATCTGCTTCCAGATATTTCTTTTCATTGTTTCTATCGGCAGTTGGTATGAACAGAGCCAAAAGTTTAGGTCCGGTGGATTCCATAGTTATATGTCTGCGACCGGCACAAGATTTCCTACATTTTGACCAACCATGATGTATGAAGATTGAAAACTGTAGGGGAGAGAGGCATTTGTTTGGAAAAATTTCAGAGAATATTACTGCAGCTTCCCCCTCTGTCCTCCCCTCTAACTCTCAACATTCCGTCCCCATACACACACATTGGAAAATCTGAAACGGTCTGAAAACTGGACGATACATAAACTGTGATTTGGTAGAAACCGTGCTTGATATCAGAATGCCCATTCAGTCCAATAAAGGCCAAAGTCTTGTCTTCTGTTTACACTTTTAATTATTTTTCTACATTAAAGTATGGCGATACAGCATGGCCCCAAAGAGGGGTTGTTTTGAGCGATGTTAAGCGATTTCCCGAAGATTTCCCATTAAAGTCTATGGGAACATTTTGCTAAGTTTTTTGCCGATTTTGTGAAAACCGCGCGACCAATCTCTTAGAAAAGTCATAGCACACCATTCCCGATCATTACACACGTTTTGATGTATTTATGTGCATGCGTGGGCAACGCTCCGTGACTAGTAGCGGGACAAAAATGTGGCAGAATAATAAGTATGCAGGATAATAGTAATTCTGCCGATTGCTGCTATTGCAGCACATCGGCACACTGAATAACAGACTTTAAAACAGTAAATGTCACATGCCTTTGGTGTGGTAGACCTGGGTTCGATTCCCACTGAGATACATCAACCAGTGTGTCCCTGAGCAAGGCACTTAACCCCTAGTTGCTCCAGAGGTGTGTGACCTCTGACATATATCAATTGTAAGTCGCTTTGGATAAAAGCGTCAGCTAAATGTAATGTAATGTAATGTAACATATTGTTTATAAATCTTTACAATGATTCTGTCTTGTTGCTCTGGCAACATCTTCTTCAGAACTTGATATGTTCAACGTGTAGCTAGTTTAAAGGTTGTTGTTGATGTTGTTGTTTCCTAAATGAGAAGGAGTTGGACAACAGGAACACTCAGAGAGGAAGTTTATCCTGAAATGTTCCTCTGTTGATCCAGACTCGTCTCTTTCTGTCTCTGTGGACTTCATGGAAACACGTTTAGCTTCGACAACATCACGGAGTAGACCGCTCATTTAATCTGAAACCACAGTGTTTACAGACACGTCTCTGCTGATTGGCTAACAGCCCTGACACGCCCACCTCAACCTCAAAGCCCGCTGCACCATGCTGAAACCGTAGCAACGCGCCGCTACTGATGACAGGTGAGCTGTGATGTCATCAACTGAGTGTTGACAGCTTCCTGTTACCTGTTTTCCAGGAGGAAGGAGGCAGCAGCAGGAGGATCGTGTGTCCTCTGGACCCCAAACAGTGAGTTATGGTGTTTATCATCTCTGATGCTGCTCTGTTTATTAAACATCACATACCTGGGATATGGGATGAAGAAGATAGAGATGTTACAGAGAGCATATATATATATATATATATATATATATATATATATATATATATATATATATATATATATATATATATATATATATATATATATATATAATATACATTAAATAAAGATGTTACAGACATAACATTCAGAGTTTTAGTTGCTTTCTCATTCTTAGAATATAAAATAGTTCCTGTGTTGACTTCCTGTGTGTTTACTTCCTGTCTGTCTGTCCCTTCAGCACTGTGAGTGAAGACAAGCTGGACAAACATCTGAAGAAATGTAACTCCAGAGAGAAGCCGAAGCCGGTGAGACAAACTTCACTTCCTGTTCCTGTTTAATGACACGACTCTCAGGGGGTTCCCTACCAAAATGGGGGGGCAGTAGCTCAGGGAGGTGGGTTGGGAACCAGAGGGTTGCTGGTTCAAGTCCCCATACCGACCAAAGTATGGTGGTGGACTGGTAACTGGAGAGGTGTCAGCCTCCTGGGCACTGCCAAGGTGCTCTTGAGCAAGGCACTGAACCCCCAATTGCTCGGGGCACCTTTCCATGGGCGGCCCCCCCCCCACTCTGACATCTCTCCATTAGTGCATGTATAGGTACTGAGCATGAGTGTGTAATTCAGGCCTGTGTGTAATAACAACAGAGTGAAAACATTGTAATTTCCCCTTGTGGGATTAATAAATTATACATTATTATTATTATTATTATTATTATTATTATTATTATTATTATTGTTTTTATTATTATTATTATTATTATTAAAGCTTCGGCGCAGTGTTCAGCCTCTCAGATATGGAGGCTCTCATCTGTTTATCATATCATGATATATCATAAAGATTTAAAGACAGAATTTTGGGATGGATGTGTTTCTCTGTTTACAGACCGAACAACTAATAACTAATAATATATAATATAATATAATATAATAATAACTAATCAGTGAGTCACTGATGAAAGTTATTGTTAGTTGCAGCTCTATCAGAGACTCAGATATGGTAATAGTTACCCTTCAAAATGATGTCAACTAGCTTTTGTTTTAATTGAAAAACGTCACGTCTGCTGTCTGTCCCAATATTCTAAAATGTAAACAGATATATTTGTGTGTGTGTGTGTGTGTGTGTGTGTGTGTGTGTGTGTGTAGGTTTACTATGTGGAGAACATCAACTCTGGACCAGCTGATGGAGACGAGACCCTCCCTGAGGTAACCTCTCAACACGTTCCCTAAGAATCAGTTAAACTTCTCCTACTATCACACCACATGATTCAGTTCAACATTAGAGATGTATACAGAGACATTTAGATCCATGAGTTTCTGATAATTGGTGTGTGTGTGTGTGTGTGTGTGTGTTTGTTTGTTTTCTAGGTGAGTCTGTGTGAGCGTAGCCAGTCAGAGCTTCAGTCTCTGTTGGACAAACTGAAGATGGCCGTCTCAGGTGACACACACACACACACACACACACACACACCTGTAATGATGATGTCATCCTCCTCTGTCTCCGTGATGGTGATGATGTCATCCTCCTCTGTCTCCGTGGTGGTGATGATGTCATCATCCTCTGTCTCCGTGGTGGTGATGATGTCATCATCCTGTCTCCGTGGTGGTGATGATGTCATCATCCTCTGTCTCTGTGGTGGTGATGATGTCATCATCCTCTGTCTCTGTGGTGGTGATGATGTCATCCTCTGTCTCTGTGGTGGTGATGATGTCATCCTCTGTCTCTGTGGTGTTGATGATGTCATCCTCTGTCTCTGTGGTGTTGATGATGTCATCCTCTGTCTCCGTGGTGGTGATGATGTCATCCTCTGTCTCCGTGGTGGTGATGATGTCATCATCCTCTGTCTCCGTGGTGGTGATGATGTCATGTCCGTAGGTCTGCAGTGGGAGGTGGAGGACGGCGTTCTGTCTCATCCCGTCCTCCAGGAGGAACTCAACAACCCAAAGAACGGAGACTCCGCCCACAAACACCTCAGGCAGCAGGTAACCATGGTGACCAGGGTGACCACGGTAACCACGGTGACGCCTCCTCTCAGACGTCCACTGGGGCGGTTTTAGACCTTTTTGGACACTTTTCTTGACATTTCTGTTGCTTTTTTTGCAATGTTTGTCCCAGCCTGCCGTGTCTGTCTCTCAGTCGTCCATCTTAGGTCACCTGGAGGCGCTGGGGCTGCTGGGAAGGGGGCGGTGCTTCGTGGAGTTTGGAGCCGGGCGAGGGAAACTGTCTCACTGGATCCACGAAGCCCTGAAGAGCCCGGAGACCCAGGAGACCCGAGAGACCCAGGAGGATCTGCAGATTCTGCTGGTGGAGCGCTGCAGCACTCGCTTCAAGGCAGGAAAAAAACCTCCACAAGTTACAATTCTAAACCCACCAGACTCCATGTAAATAATCAGGACTTTTATCATGGTAAAACACACTTCATTCAAAGTGGACAGAAACTAAATAAAACTATCAAAAGCCGTCTTGGTTCATCTTTCCACTGTTCTAACAATCACCACTCTGGTTTGGTTGAAATAAACCCTTAATTCACCCATTTACATGTGGAGATATGCTGGCTCTATACACGCTAAAAGTCCTGATTATTTACATGGAGTCTGGTGGAAATATGCTGGCTCTATACACGCTAAAAGTCCTGATTATTTACATGGAGTCTGGTGTATTTTGGTGATGGAGATTTCAGGGCTGTTTCATGTTAAACTAAAAGGATCTTACTCTTTAACTAAAATGTCTATCTCTGTAGGGATCCATCCCATAATGTTGTCAGACTTAGAATAATAATCTGAGTCTGTCAGTGTGTTCTGAAGTCAATCTGTTGTGTTGCGTTCAGGTGGACGGGAAACATCAGGACGCTGGAGTTGAGTTTGAGAGGCTGCAGGTCGACATTCAACATCTGGATCTGAGTAAGAGACAAACGTGCAGTCAGTCAGCCAGCCAGCCAATCAGTCAGCCAGTCAGCCTGTGATCAGCCTGTGATCAGGTGTGTTTGTGGTGTTGCAGGTAAGGTGCCGCTGCTCCGTCAGAAGAAGCTCCCGCTGGTCGGAGTCGGGAAACACCTGTGTGGAGCAGCAACAGGTGAGAGCAGACCTCCACTCTGATTGGCCTTTAACACGCATGCTGTTACTTAATGTAACAAACAAACAAACACACACACACACACACACACACACACACACACACACACACACACACACACACACACACACACACACACACACACACACACACCTGACCTGTGGGCGTGGTGATGGCCCAGTGGATATGACCCATGCCTCTGGTGTGGGAGACTAGGGTTTGATTCCCACAGTATCTCTGCTTTTGCTTTTTGGAAACATGAATATTGGTTTTTGGGTTCAGCTCCACCGAGAGTCTCCGCTGTTGAAGTTTGAACTGTCAGCGTGTCTCTGCTCTCAGATCTGGCTCTACGCTGTCTGATGGAGACTCCTGGACCCACAGAGCAGATAGAACCGCCCCCCAAACGCCTCAGAACCTCAGAACCAGACGCTGGTCCCGGTGTGGCGGGCCCAGACATTCTGGCCGGTCCCGGCCCGGTTCTGGGCGTGGCGGTGGCGCTGTGCTGCCACCACCGCTGCGAGTGGCGCCACTACGTGGGCCGGAGGTTCTTCCTGCAGCGAGGACTCGGAGCCAGAGAGTTCTCGGCCTTCTGCCGCATGTCCAGCTGGGCCACCTGTGGACTCAGACCGGCCAATCAGGACGCTCCCCCTCAGGATCAGGAGCCCACCAATCAGAGAGGAGAAGAAGAGCATGAACCAGCAGAGGAGGCGGACGCTGTGAGCGGGTAAATGTTGACCTCTGACCCCGACAAGGGAGACAGTTCTGTCTTTCTCAGGGCTTCTTCTGCCACCTTTATGGATGTTTTTTAACCCTGTAACCCTGTTTTAAAGGCGTGTTTGTTGTTGATGTTGTTTAGGTTTCTGACGGCGGCCGTGCGCGAGCATGTGGGCCGGCTCTGTAAACAGCTGATCGACAGTGGCCGGCTGGACTTCCTGGAGACACACGGCTTCACCAGCAAACTGACTCGCTACGCCAGCAGTCAGCTGACTCTGGAGAACGTCCTGCTGACTGCTGTCCCACAGGCCCCGCCTCCATCCTGACAGACAGACAGGCAGGGAGACAGACAGGCAGGCAGAGAGGGAGACAGACAGGGAGGGAGGGAGACAGACAGACAGGCAGAGAGAGAGGCAGACAGACAGGCAGAGACAGACAGAGAGACAGGCAGACAGAGAGAGAGGCAGGCAGACAGACAGACAGGCAGACAGAGAGAGAGGCAGACAGACAGACCGGCAGACAGACAGACAGACAGACAGGCAGACAGAGAGAGGCAGACAGACAGAGAGAGAGGCAGACAGACACTTTCTGTCTTCTGAGATTAAAGACCAAACAGGAAACAGACTCAACCTGAGTTTGTACAAAAGCGTTTTTATTTGAAGTTAAATTAAATTGTGTTGAGACGTTAAAGAGTTTTAACTTCTGCAGAAATGAAATGACTCAAAGACATGACCTCATAACGTTCATAAACAGATTTCAGATGGAGAAACATGAATGAATGAATGAATGAATGAAGAGTCTTCTCCAGCAGAAGAAAAGCAGAGGGACAGATAGTAGTTTGCTGAGTCATCATTTGGTTCTGAAAGGACTACAAACTCCAGAAGCACTACAGACTGAGACAGGAAACCCAGAGACTCAGCCTGACTTTGTACAGAAGGTTTTTTATTTGGAGTTAAAGTGAACGTGTGTTGACATGTTTTTCATTAAAGTGTTTCTACATGTTCAGGCTGTCTCTGATTGGCTGATTGTTCAGGCTGTCTCTGATTGGCTGATTGTTCAGACTGTCACTGATTGGCTGATTTTCACACAGAAATATATAAACAGATGTAACCTATCAAACATGGACTCATACACACATTTAGAACAGATTTCATCCTCCAGAAACATGAATGTGAATAAATATGAATACATATATGAAGCGTCTTTGATGAGGATGTTTTGCTGCAGAGCGACAGATTATTTTAGTTTGCTGAGTCATCGTTGGGCTCTGAAACAGAAACACATCATCATGTTTAATAAATAGATAAACGGTCAAAATATTCTACATGACTAAATATGTTTTAGTGAAAAATCTAACCTGCAGGAGTTATTATTGTTACTATATTAATTATTCACACACACAGAGACAGACACACACACAGACACATACTGTTACTATGATGTTATTCATGTTACATGATGGTCTGGAGGTCTGGAATCTGTTCGGCAGGCAGGGAGGCTCTAATGAAAGGTGCATTGTGGGAAATGTAGGATCCAGCGTGTTTGGATTAAAACAGGGGGGGGCATCACATTACAACAACAATGTTATTCTGCTCAATAAAACATTCGTTATTCATTTCACTTGTTTGGAAACTAATTGTACATCCAGAAACATTACTACACATTTTCTAAAGGCTCCGCGCCGAGTCACAGCTCCATCAAGCTGCTATCACCCGAGTCACAACTGCATCACGCTGCTATCACCCGAGTCACAACTCCATCACGCTGCTATTGCCCCGAGTCACAGCTCCATCACGCTGCTCTCGCCTCGAGTCACAACTCCATCACGCTTCTATCGCCCCGAGTCACAACTCCATCACGCTGCTATCGCCCCGAGTCACAGCTCCATCACGCTGCTATCGCCCCGAGTCACAGCTCCATTCATTAGCTCGCTGCTATCGCCCCGAGTCACAGCTCCATTCATTAGCTCGCTGCTATCGCCCAGAGTCACAGCTCCATTCATTAGCTCGCTGCTATTGCCCCGAGTCACAACTCCATTCATTAGCTTGAAGCTATCGCCCCGAGTCACAGCTCCATTCATTAGCTCGCTGCTATCACCCCAAGTCACAGCTTGATTCATTAGCTTCATGCTTCATCCACACAGAGCTCGCTGCTATTGCCCCGAGTCACAGCTTGATTCAGCTTGTTCTCTGTGACCATGTGGCGAGGGGGTAACGTTAAGGAGGAGCTAGCAAGCAAACGTTAGCCAACTAACACCGGCTGGCTGGTTCCGCTTACAGAGAATGAGCAGAACAGCCGCTATATCATATATATCGCTATATCATATATATATATATATATATATATCCACACATATATACAGCAAGAGTATTTTCTATATTTTTGGACATTATTGATGATGATGTTGGTTAATGTTGAGTTAGGGTTCCATCAGCTGTTACAGAGTTAATAATAATAATATTAATAATGATAATAGAGGGTCAGTGTTGGTACCAGCTATTGGCCCGGTGCACGTTGAGAACAGCGTAGGCTCTCTTCCTCGCCTCCTGGATGTACATCTGCATGAACTCTCGTCCAAATAGCTCTCTGTCCTCCTCCTCCTCTTCTTCCTCTTCCTCCTCCTCGGGGTTCTTCGTCTTCCTGCTCGGCAGCGTCACGTCCAGAGTCAGAGGGTTGTCCCTGAAATTCACAAACCTGAAAACACACAGACACACACACACACACACACACACACATCAATATCTTCCCATCTGCAGTCAGCGTCACTGACTCTTCTTTAGTTCATATTAATGTTTAATATGTTTGTGTGTGTGGATGCATCAATCATCAAGGCAATTCCCACGTTCAGACTGCAGCCAAAAGTGGCCCAAATCTGATTATTTTTTTGGGTCAAGTGACCAGGTCAGACTTCTTCAGAAGTAGTGTGAACACTCAAATCAGATTTAGACCACCTCCATATGTGGTCCTGAATCAGACCCAGGTCAGATTAGATACATAGATAGATTTTTATTGATCCCAAAAAATGGAAAATAATGGTGTTGCAGCAGCAAAATATCAGACACAGAGCACACATACGGAGTATACATTAAATAATAGGAAACAATATACATGAAATAATAATTGAATACTACACGAGCAATATTTAAAATATATACAATTTGGAAATAAAATGTACAACTGT